>NW_027176395.1:573804-868804 GCF_023349555.1 Cebidichthys violaceus | reverse complement strand
GCGTGACACACAAGGCTGTCGGACCCGTGTTTCTTACTCCCACAAATCTTACCCGGTGAATAGTCGGTGCAGTGAAGAGTCAGGAATGAGAGACTGGGTCGACTCGTTGTCTGCAGACCGTTGCATTGACTGTGGGAACTGCTGCAAAGCTGTTTGGACCACGTCGCCTGGAAAATAATGGACTGTTGGTTGAAAGTGTTAGCTTAGTTTTATGTTTCTTTTCTTTTGTGTGCTTGTCCGTCCGTCTGTGTCTGCCGTGTTTCTGCCTGACTCTGTTTCTGCTTCTGTCCGTTTCAGGGATCAGAACAAATACAAGGAGGCAGCCAACCTGCTGAACGACGCCCTGGCCATCAGGGAGAAGACTCTCGGCAGGGACCATCCAGCTGTGAGTACATCTGGCTCTGCGTAGCGCCAACGTTATTCAGCTGTGCCCTGTGTTTTCTGCACAGGACCTTTTGTGACATTGCTTTAATCAGATTTATCTGAATATTAGAGATTCATCATGTATCTCGCTTTAACATAATGGGCTGTAAGGCAGATAGTCTTTGCAGTCAGGTGCAGAAAAACTGTAATATTTTAGCAACTTCTCCCCTCTGAACAACATTAAACAGATTCTTTAACGTTTATTCTTTAACGTTTGTTCTTTTGCTGGGAGTTAGGTGAGAAGATGTTTACCTCTCTGTATGGTAAATATGAAGCTACAGCAATTAGATGGTTAGCGTAGCTTAGCATTAAGACTAGGAACAGCTAGCTTTACTCAATCAAAGGTCACAAAACCCGGCGCTTCTAAAGATCACTAATTAACATGTTATTCCTCATTTATTTAATTGAAACAAACCAAACATTAAAAATGACAAATTGTGGTGTCATGAGAATTCATGTGCAGCTGAATACGTTTTTACTAAAGCCAGGCTAGCCGTTTCCCCCCATGTTTTTATGCTAAGCTAAGCTAACCGGTTGTTGGCGGTAGCTTCATATTTACAGTACAGACTCAAGGGTGGTATTGATCCTCTCAGCAAGAAAGCCAATAAGTGTATTTCACTAAAAGTCAAATGTTTCCTTTAATATAAAGAGCTCTACCAATGGATTCCCGGCTGTAGTACAATAAACACTTTGCCCTGCAGTTCATTCATTTAAAGGAAAAGGAGTTCTTTATCTTGTTAGACTCCCTCTACTCTTTGATCTACACCTATTTTTGGCTGCTGCAGTGTCCCGGTTTCCCCCTCAGGCGATCAATAATAGGTGACCCTGCTCCCCTGCAGGTAACGCATATAACAACACTGACAGCCGTAAGAACAGCGCAGCCAAAGTCGTGCTTGAGTCACAGTTTTGAGGCGTTTATCATTATTAAAGAGCCTGGGAAGCTTCCAGGGAGTTTCAGAGCTGCTAAGTGCTGCTCGTAGATGCAATGAACTCCTAAAGAAAAAGTGTTATCTCTTCTAAATAACAGGAGCTTCAACTGGTTTATAGTCAGGTAAAACTGTTGTGCTCGGTATTTGTTGACATTAAAACACCAGCTTTCTGCATTTCCTCTTTATAAGAACATGAATTTGACTTCTTAGATACAAAAAGAAGAAGAATTTCTCCATTTTAGGATATTGTTTGTCAAGGAACAAAACAACAAGTTCTGAATTACTGATACAGGAGTACGAGTTGCCCTGAAGCCTCTTGGGAAGTGTTAGCTGTGTTCAGGCCACATTTCTAACTACACCTCTCCTAATTAACATTTCTCCAAACCCATCTGTGACTGCAGTCCAGAGCGATCACAGTGAACACGGTAGAGTTCATAAATAATTGACCCACTCCTGCTCTCAGACCGTAAACATACTGTGTTAACCCCGGCAGGCCTGTGTCTCCACTGTCTGGATCTCCATCACTCTCCAGTTTGTGAAGCTGAGGTTAGCCCTCCATCATCTCATCCTGCCACCAGGCCCTGATGGTTCTTTATATAAAGAAGTGATTTCAGTGATTTATAATCAAAAAAAATCATAGTTTTGTCAACAATATAGATCGTTATCTCACCCGGATTCCTCTCACCGTGTGGTTTCTTCCTTCTACAGTATTTCCGATCTTCGTAATCTCTCGATCTTTTCTTTTTGCTTTTCTTTTCGCCCTTTTTTGAATGTTGGCCATCGTGTTTACATGGGAGCTGGTTGGGTGGTCTGTAGCTTTGCCAGTTAGACTGCAGGTAACCCCCCTCCTGCTATAGAGTCAAGGACCTCTGGTTAAGAAACCGTGAAGGAGTTCATAGGAACACTTTGATTTGCAGTCGTTTGTCTTCTCTGATATCTGAGTCTGTGAGGAATGATCTTCATCTTCTAGAGTTCGTTCTTAAGACTGTGAAGGAAAAATAAAAAGTTAAGGAATAAATTTACTGATAAAGTGAGAAAATGAGTTTTGTAAGTGTAGCTTTTTCTGTTTGCGCTGTCGTTTTTTATTTATCTCCCTCCTCTCTTCCTGTTACACTCCCTTCCCCTCCTCCAGTCCCCTCTGCCCTCCCTCCTTCCTTCCCTCCTTCCTTCCTTTCCTCCCACTCTGCCCACATGGCCACCAGAGCCTGTCTGAATCAGAGATCAGAGGTGACCTCCCGGCACCTCGGTAGTCTCTCTCCTCCCCAGTGCACAAGATTCATTGTACATCTGATTGGGATCAAATTACAGCCCACCATAATCACTTCCTGTTTCCGCTTCCTCCTCGATGATTACTCCCTCACCAGATCAATGGCACTTTGCTGCTGCGGCGTGGAGTCTTGGGGTTTGAAAAGGATTTAGGCTCACCACCAAGAGTGAATGAAATTAAGTAATGGATGTGTTTGTGTTCCTGTCAGGTCGCCGCCACCCTCAACAACCTGGCCGTCCTGTATGGGAAGAGAGGGAAGTACAAGGAGGCGGAGCCTCTGTGCAAGAGAGCGCTGGAGATCAGAGAAAAGGTAGGTATTCAAACACCACGACTAAACAGATTCAGTTACACAAACGATAGGAAAGCGTCACTAAGCAGCTGTTTTATGCTTCTTCTCTTCTTCGCCAGACTTAAAGCTTTCACTTTCAAACTAAAGTTAACTTTCACTTCACTTTCAGACAAACTCTGTGTCCTAGAACAGTCAAACACTGAATATTTCGCTCTCCATGAGTCACCAGCAAAAGACAAACGCTTAAGTCCCTTTTTAAACTTGCAGTCTATCCATGAAATGCTCCGGAACATTTCCTGCGTGGGGAGATGTGTGGATGGGAGCAGGGATCAATGTTCAGGCAAATGTGTTCCCGCCAATTCTCCCGCCTCAAGACCTCGAAACATTTCCGGGAAAGTGCCGATACGGCCGTGTTGTGAATGAACGCTGTAAAATTGCCGGGACGCGCACGTCTCAGGGTTACGTCTGTCTGACGAAAGACGCTTTAAGGCACAAAAAAAAAGAAGAAATTAAACTTCATAGAAATGAAAAACAAAAAGCCTTAAATATTTGTGCTCTGTTTTAAATGTGTCTCTCAGGGGAGATCGTCATTATTTTGTCTGACCTCTAGTTTGGTGCTTACCGCTCAGCAATCCTGAAGAACATCTGATCCACTTCTCTGTATCTGTCCTCTGAGAATGAGACGTCCGCTTTGGTTAAGCCTGAGCATTTTCTTTTTGTTTTGTTGTGCTACTTAAACTCAGAAGATTACGCTCTCGCTTGAGCTGAAAGATTTGAGTTTTTCCTGCACAGGCGAGGTGGCTGCTGCAGAGCTGCTGAATAATAAGGATTCCTTTTTTTCCTGCATTTCTTCTTTTATTTATAGAAGCTCGGGAAAAGCTCAGCTCCTAAGTGAGTTTGGTTGTCGGGGAGAAAAGAGGGATGAAGCTTATGAACTGGTTTGGAAGCTTTTTTGAGAGGAAATGAAAACATTGTGATGCTGAATCCAGTTTGATTCTGTTGCTTTATTGTTGAACAGGAACGTCCAGATCTGATGCTGATCTCAGTGATCACATTCAGTACTTGTCAATATGAATAGTGACTTTATGTTTTTGTAATTAAACAATTATCTGCGTTGAATATATTTGCCATATTGTCCTTCATGCAATCCATGAACGCTGCAGCAGTGAATGAAAGACAAAGTGTTTCATTTAACCACTAAAGCCTCTAAAGTTTTCTTTTCTGCTCGAATGTCCTCGAATAAGAAACTGAAGCCCTACCTGCTGCTAGCTGTGTCTTTGCACAGACGTCTTTATTGAAATATGTCTCAGAGGGACAGAAACGGATCTCAGAATTTCTCCAAAGAAAAAAAAAAATCCCTTTATTCAGTAAATATTTGGATAAAACATGGATTCAGTCTGTGCCCTGTAAGTAGAGGCCCTTCAGCCTAAATTTAGAGGAAGCTAGTGTTTCTCAGAGCTTCCCAGAAACCGCCTCAGACTGCTGCACTTCTGGCATTTGAAGACGCGGCATCATCGATAAACACGATCAATTGCTCAGTGACCCAGACCTCGTAGTCGCACGCGGCTTATGGCAATCCTCCTCCAGCTAATGATGTTTACAGGAAAGCTGTCAGATGTGCTATGTGGAGGAGGAGGAGGAGGAGGAGGAGGAGGAGGAGGAGGAGATAGATGGTCCTGTGAGGGATTGATCTCAGACCTCCTACAGATTTATACTTTAATAATCTGAACAACAAGCTGCTTGATTTCCGTCTTATCTCTGATACTCTTTCATTTTTCACACCAGGTGCTTTTTCCTCTGATCATGTCTCCCATTCCTCAGTGTTGTTACTGCAGCGTTTCTCTAACCAGCAGAGAGTTCTAGCTTTCTCTTGCTTCATGTCCTTTTTTCTCTTTTGCATTCTGTCCTCCTTCATCCTCTTTTTGAAAAAGAAGTGCCAGGAAGGAAAAAGAGATTGAAAGTCCCCCTCTCTGTTCTGCTCAGTCAGACTCAGATGAAACCCTGACTGCAGTGTTTCCTCGTTCTGGTCACCTTTAGTCTCTCCTGGTCCTTTCGCGTCTCTTTCACGCTCGCTTCACTCGCCTTTCATGACGTTAAGCCGCCTCGGCACGCAGGAGAAGCTGATAGCGCTCTCACATCCACATTAATGCAAAGCTTTATTTTTCATGCCGGTTCTGATTCTATTGGCTGCGTTTCGACGGCAGGGTATCGTTTTCTGTGTTAAAGGCTGTTTGTTGCTGTGTTTGTACTCCTGCTTTTATTTAATCAAGCAGGTCGATAGTCCACAGGTCGAAGTCTTTTAAGAGATGCCTCCGTAGGGTTAGACACCAGTTACAGATTTATTTTCCATTATGGCGTCCTGATTTTGAAATAGCTCATGATATGCAGGCGATGCTGCTGTCGAGGGAAACGTTGCCGGCGAGTAATGTTAGACTCAAACTTCGAGATCAGCGACGTTACAAATGAGCAGCGAAAAGGTCAACGCAACCTGGCAAGAGATGTAACAAATGTTGCCGACGGACAACATATTGGCAGACGGCTTTGTGTTCCAGGAAATCCAAAATGACAAAACCAGACAAGAGGATTCAAACTGAGGGAAATTCAGAGATGGAAGCGAAATGTATTGCTGACCAGTTACTAGTGAATTCCAAAGTTGTATAGCCACTTAAAGAGAGCAACCGATTTGAGTAGCAGCTACGGCACCTGGCCCCAGCCTGGTGGTAGTTTAAAAGAGCTGTTGACCAAATGGCCCCATGTGAGACACAGTTTGTCCTCTAAAACTCATTTAGTTTGACGTAACGACTGTTGTTTTAACCCCTTTTACTCGCTTCTTGCTTCCGTCCCAGGTGCTGGGGAAGGACCACCCAGATGTGGCCAAGCAGCTGAACAACCTGGCCCTGCTGTGTCAGAACCAGGGCAAGTACGAGGAGGTGGAGTACTACTACATGAGAGCCCTGGAGATCTACCAGACCAAACTGGGCCCCGACGACCCCAACGTGGCCAAGACCAAGAACAACCTGGTGAGAGGAAGCCGCTCGTCAGCCAGTGACGCGTGTGTTGTCATTCCTTTGGTCTAATCAAGCGCCACAGAGGCTAGATTTTAGTTTGAGGGTTAACTCACTAAATAAGAAAAACACTACAGGACTGAAGCCTCCACTTATCGCAGCTGTTCCATCAGAAATGAATCCCTTTAGCAATGAATGCCAATGCATTTAGAGAAGAATAATTTATTTTGTATTTGGCCGGAATATTAATTAATTTCGGCCCAAATTTTCTGACGTCAGATACTGTACTTTGCTACAGAGGTATCTACTGAAATGAGCACGCTAACCAGCTAGCCCCGGCCCTTCCTGCCCTGTAATACCAACTCGAGAGGCGACAGTGAGACACTGCAACGTCCGGTCTGTCCTCAGACAAACATGAGAGGACGAAGTAGTGGAGCTAAAGCAGAGCACTAATTGATCAAAGTGGCAGAAACGGAAAAAAAAGCTAGTCGGACCCTCGCCTCATCGTCCCCGTTGTTGGGAGAGTGCTTTGCCAGGAGGAGGGCCGGTTAGCGGTTAGCTGTGTCAACTGGCATTCTGGGTTCTAACCCGTGTAACAGGGAGTCAGGGCTAGTCTCTTCAGTCTCTTGCTTGATGGAGTCGCTACAGCTAACTGTTAACTGAAGATCCGTCCCCGAGCAATGCTGCAAACTCTCCTCCCAGCAACTTAGTCTCCTGGTGGCGGGAGGGACGAAAAAGAAAATACGAGTTGTTCTCTGGTTTAATCCATTTAACAAACTATCAAAATGTCGAAGAAGCGTACAGCCCGGGTTACTGTCACAGATGGCTCACGTAAACGACGGGCCGACGCCACACGAGAAGATGATAATGAGAATTTTGCGTATTCTTTCCCTGTTGTTAGTAGGTCGTTCTTCATGACTGTAAATTCTGTTTTCATGGAGCCAGTATTAGAGGTGAAATGCTGGCTCCTATATTTTTGGAGCGTGTGGACATATATCTTACACATTGCACCTTTTTTTAAATTGTACTTGTGGAAAATAAACCTAAAATATTTCATATTTATAAAAACATGTAATATGTAGGACGGCCTCTCATGCTGACTCTTAACGTTTGCTTCTCTCGTGTCCTTCAGGCGTCCTGCTACCTGAAACAGGGCAAGTTCAAGCAGGCTGAAACGCTGTACAAAGAAATCCTCACCCGCGCTCACGAGAGGGAGTTCGGCTCCGTTGACGGTACGACATGTGACCGGTCGATGAACACACACACGCGCACACACACACACACACACACACACACACACACACACACACTTCTCATTCAGTATCCTCTAAACCAACACACACAAACAGATCTGTGCTTCTTCTTCATCTCCCGCTGTTCTCTTCTTCTAGTATAAAGGTTAAGATTTTCAGACATTTTGGTTGCTGTAAACAAAAATGACCTTTGAGCTGAAAAGCTAACGCACTTCTTCAGAACCAGAGTGACTTGTTAGAGCTCGTCCTCCCTGCTGCTGTTTATCTGAGTGAATGTTTCATCAGCACTGATTCACTTCACTGCGTGTTCCTCTGCAGATGAGAACAAACCGATATGGATGCATGCTGAGGAGAGAGAGGAGCAAAGCAAGGTGAGCAAAGTCTGTCCATCTTTTGGTCAACCTGTGAAGTATAATTCTAGTTATTTGTTTGTCATATATATATATATATATATATATATATATATATATATATATATATATACACACACTCATATTTTGTGGGTCTAGTGTTTGTCCCCAAGCTCTTATGATTACTTTAAAAAGTCACTTGTGACGGTAGAAAAATCAAACACGAGTCGAGACAAACAAGAACAAACTGAGTCACACTGACGGCCGCATTAAACTCCTGTTATTATCGTATTTAAGATGAAATAGGAAGGATTGGCTTCACAAAGAGTTGGATTAGCAGATTAAGCCGCTGTAATAACCATCCAGAGCTGACGGTGCGAGTCCCCGACTGGAGGAGTTTATTTTGGTCATGGTTTTAAAAGGAAACCTGACTCCACTGTAATCCCACCACTAAATATCCTCTTCATGTTATCGCTGACGGGATTTAAAAAAAAAAAAGAAGAAGCCTCTAGTTTTAAAATGGTTTAACTTTCATCCGTTTAATGCACGAGTCACTTCAGGCTTTAGTCCGTGGGTCCGCAGATGAAGACGTTTCGTGGTGAACTGAGTTTTTGTCTCGTAGGGGAAGCAGAAGGACGGCTCACCGTTTGGAGAGTATGGAGGCTGGTACAAAGCCTGCAAAGTGGACAGGTCAGTTTGTTTGATGGGTTCAGTGTTTGAGTGAAGAGGGCCGACGTTAAAAATGTTGTTATCGTTAAGTTAATGTTTCCTTTCAACAAGGTTCTTCAGTGATCCTGTGACCCTTTAGAACTAAGTGAACAACACGCAGGCTATATAGATTCATTTATATTTCTTTTTCCCCCTTTTTCCTATTAAATATTATAATTTGTAATTTAAGTTATTGTGGTTTGCGTCGCACCAACAAAATATTATTCACAAAAACATTTGAACCACATATCCTGCAGATTCATTTATTATGGATTTGTTTTTTTTTACAAAACAAGACATATTTGAGTTAATTAAGAGAAAACACTCAGCCTCTATGTTATTAGTTTGGTACGATATCAAAAGACATTTGAAGAACAAAAGAGCTTAATTGAAATGTAGTTATTAATCAGTGTATTCTCAGAGTAAATGAGTAATATTGATATCTCTAAATCAGTGGATTTACTCCTCCTTCACCAGACTGATTCTCCGTGATGAAATATTCCTCCTCCTTGTTTTTCTGCAGCCCCACAGTGACCACCACCCTGAAGAACCTCGGCGCCCTCTACAGGCGGCAGGGCAAGTTCGAGGCGGCCGAGACTCTGGAGGAAGCGGCCATGCGCTCCAGAAAGCAGGTGTGGGCTCCGGATCACGCGACTAATGACGCAAGATTCCTCTCCGCGGTTCAGACGCCGCGGTCGGTGTTTAAACTGCAGAGACGGAGGCGGATGAGATGGGTCGGCTCGACGTTTACCGCTGATTAAAAAAGGGGCAAAACGGGATCAATCTGGTGTAAAATTAGGACTGAGATGGTGAAGCGTGGAGTGCAGCTTTTCTACGCTCTTATGAGATCTAACGGGGTTTCCTGTGGAGATGAGAAGCGGTGAAGCCCCGCAGCTTTTATCATGAATTAGGATTTCCTTTTAGGATTTAATGTTCTTCGTGTCTCTCGGTTGGGAAGTTACACAAGATGCTCAAATTAAACTGGATTCCTGCTGCAGAGACTATCATTTAGGCAAATTATAAATACTTAGAATTAGAATTTAATTATATGAAATTATATACTTACTTACTAACTGATTATTATAATAAATCAAGTCAATATTTAGGGCTTCATTATAGTTCTGAGGAGCTGAGAAAATATATAGATTTTACAAACAAAATTGCACATTTTTTTTGTAAAATGTTTTACAGTGTACAGTGGACAAATTTAATTCATATGGTCATGGTTTAAGGAAAGCGAGTCGCTTTTACAGACATGTGTGCTCTTTGTAAATGGAAGAGTTTAAAACAATCCATGTCCGAAGTTAGATTTTAATTTGAAATATTCAGTTCAGTTTCAAACTGTTAAATGTTAAAAGGGAGGAGCATGGTGGCACTGAAGAATCAGTAGAAGTCTGTAGCTTTAACATGAATTGATTGGATTAGTGGAATTGGCATTTATTGCTGCCTTGTGTGTGTGTGTGTGTGTGTGTGTGTGTGTGTGTGTATCAGGGTCTGGACACTGTGCACAAGCAGCGCGTGGCGGAGGTCCTGAGCGAGCCGGAGGCCCGCGAGAAGCAGCGGAGCCGCGAGAGCTTGACCTCCGACACGGTGAAGTACGAGAGCGGGCCGGACGGTGGCGAGGAAGTGAGTATGAGCGTGGAGTGGAACGGGGTAAGTACAGTACACAGCCCTCGACACGCTACTGAGAGTCTCCAGACATGTTCGTATAACGAGCGCCGCGCTTCTTTCAGGACAGAAGCCACACAGAACAAGATCAAGTCTGAGAAATATGAGCCGTATCTACATGTATGTATACTGTTAATACAGAGAGATTAACAGCAGCACAGTACCCACCATGCAGATTATTTGACCTCTGGAGCATCAAACTGCTCTACTTATCTTTTGAGGTTGATGCTATTAAAATAATATAAACAGAATTATAGAATATATGCGGCAAGTCTCGGGAGAATCCTTGACGAGTAAGAATGCAATTTGAAACATCAGGAAACAGCTGCAATGTGACAAACCACAAATGTCTCCATAACCGTTGTGGTCCATGTAAAGAGCTCTGTGGTTTGGAGTCGGCGTGTTCCTCTTTTCATGCATGCCGACGTCAGCTACGGTACATCTAATGTGCACATCACTGGATTTGATAGACTGTCGTTACAGTACAGTTCTTCATGTGTTTCTGATTTCTGTCTCAAGATGACAGAACATATCAAAACTCTGCTCAGTAAAAACGTCCGCATGAAGAATAAACCCTCCGTGTTTTATCTGCTGGGTACTAAAACGTCGACTTTAAAGGATGTAGCTGTTTGAGGGTTCCAGTGGTTTCTGTCCAGAAAGACACCGCGACGTTGTTACTTTACTCCGTTAATCATTAGAAAGACCTCGCACCTCTTTAAAACGACGGTGAAAAGACGGTCTGCTCTCCACTGATCATGCTGATTGACTGTCACAACTACCCTCCTGTAGCAGCTTTTGCTTGTACTTCACTGTTACACTTTGATTAATAAGTGAAAAGCTGCCTAAATCTCTGACCTATTTACATACTGTAGCACTTTGTTCACAATAAACCACTAAACTCTCTTTCTGTAGAGCTTTTTCCCCCACTAACTGCGACTCTTAAAAAGCTGCCTTCACATCTCACATTAACACATGCAGACGACACCCAGCTGAGCGGGTACATTTCTTTTTTTTTTCTTCAGCCTCTAGCGACTGAGAGACATCAGCGTGTAGATGGTAGAGTCTCTGTAGGCCGCTGCTCCTCATCCTATTCTCTGCCGCCTGCTCACACAGCAACAGTAGTCATAGCGCCCCGGACAACCAATCAGCATCTCCTCCTGCACCTCTGGTTGTGGCTGTGGGGGGAAGGTTCGGTTTTGAGACGCACTGTTATTAGGCTCACGTCACCAGCTGATGTCTGCACATATTCACATCGTCTTATCTGGAAAGAGCTTCAGCTGGAAGTACGTTTTAATATTGCTGTTCCTGTTTGGAACCTCTTTCACCTGACGGTAAACAAAGATATGACTGAAATGTCTCCATAACGTCCACAAGTATAACGAACTTAAAAACACGACACGATTTGATTTAAGATTAAAAATGTAACTTTATTGATTCAGCATCACAGCAGCGACCGGAGAGGTAGAAATGTAAAAACAAAAAGTGATTATGTTACCCTAACTAGTGTGCATTCATGTATACATTAACATAGATCAGTATGTATGTATAATGAATATAATTCAAACATCTATTAGGGCTGGACCCAGTGTATTTTATTTTTTACATTCAAAGCTTCTATTGAGGTTTTCTAATGAAGCCTCATATATTATGACATCATCAGCCCCCCCCCCCCCAAAAAAAGGGGGAAAAAAAGGTTGATTTTGCGTTGTTGTGGTTCTATAAATGTCATCATGGTGCTGTTAGATTGCTGCTTAATACAGGCGTGCCTCTCTTTGTCTGCAGCCAACGGAGTTTAAAAAGCAGATATGAACTGTAGCTGAATATTTTGTCAAGTAAACACACGTATTAAATAATATTAGTGCAGCCTGACACTGTGCTGAAACACACGCTTTAAACAATGTGCAAAAAAAAATAAATACAGATGCGCAGCATTCAAATGTTTGAATGTGAACGTTATGAATGAAGCTTCGGTCTGTTCGCTACAGCTCGACTGTACGTCGCCGTTTTCTAATATTACAGACTCTAACTTATGTTGGGTAAGAACATGGTGTTCATGGTATTTTTCACCCTCCACTACTTCCCTGCAGCTGTCAAAAAACCAAGTCTTTGCCTTCCAACAAGTCCTCGCTTCCTCTCCAGCTCTCTCCTCCAGGTGTTAAAACGGTCACTTGACTTTTAGACCAGTCCTCTGAGGATCAGTGTGACTCGTCGGTGTGTTCGTCTGACTCAACACGGGCTCTGTACTGTACTCTTTGTGTGACGGTTGTGTTTACATGTACCCCTCCTTTTTGCATCTGTGTGACGCGCTGCTGCCGGAGAATGTAAAGTGTGTTTTTTTTATTTTATTTTCCTTTGCTTGCTTTGTCGCCATGTTGGCAGCCAGAGAGGAGGAGAATGTTGTTGAATGGATGTCTAGGAAGCTGAAAACACAGAACGTGTGGATTATCTTTAGGTTGGCTTGTGTTAAACATCCTGTAACCAGGCTCCAAAGCTCTGTACGCTCTCATAAGGTTATTCTTATCATCACTAATGTGCTGTTTTTATTACAGCCACATTTTAGTTTGTTTTATCCATTCAAAAGCAGAGCGAAAATGTAGTTGTTTTTGCAAAAATTGCCCAAAATACAGTTTCTAGCTCCTCAAATGAGGATATTTTCCAGTTGTCTTAATTTCTCTGTGATAATATATTGAATATATTTGCATTTTGCACCGTTGGTGAGGCAAAAACACCCAATTTTAATAAGTGAGTTTGGGAATTTTCTTTTTCACTGTCTTCTGAAATCTGAAATCATAACAGCACAGAATAATAAGTTCCCTTTTTAGCCAAAATATACAAGCAACCTACAGACAGGAATGGACTCGTATGTCGTCATGACGTCGTCATCAGAGTATCTAACTGGCTGCTCTCATGCGTTGCTCCTGCCTGCTTCCCCTCTTTTCGTCTCTTATCCTGTGGCGCTCTAACAAAGTTTAACCTCGTTCCACTTGATCTTAAGTGTGCTAACAAATGCTCCAGATATACAGACGCAGCATCTCTCCATCACATTGAGCTGTGCAAAGGCTCCACCTGGTGGCAAACCCTGTAAACTACGTCACGGAGGAACGAAGTGATTCTGCGTAGACGGTTAAAGAAATGAAGTGAAATGGTCGCTGCATTTTGACATTTTCGAGGTTCAGAGGCTCAGATGTGTCTGAAGCTGAAGCTACACGCCGGTGGAGAAGTGCTGTGTCTGTATCTGGGAACTGGATAACCGTGTCCGCCTCTTTAATCCACTGTTTCTCTTCTTCCTCTCTTCTTTTTCAATCTGTCTCATCTCTCATCTCTCTTTCACTTGTTCGTATTTCCTTCTTTCTTCTCTCTGCTCCGTCTGTCCGGCAGGCGTAACTCCAGATGCCTTGTAACGGTTCTAAAAAAAAAAAACTTGTCTTCTGCATGACGGACGCCTCGCCTGGCTTCACTTCGCCTCAACCCCTCCAGCTTTGCAGTTTTCTTCAGCTCTGACTCCCCCCTTCTCTCTCTCTCTCTCCTCCACCCTCCACCTCCGGGTGTTCTGGTGGGGATTCTTCACGCCGGGTCGAACCACAGCGTTAATGTTGCTTTTAAAAGCTCCTCTCTGTTGGGTTTGTCTTTTGAAGCGTTGTACTCGACTGTGTGCACCAGAGAGATGTTTCTTCTGCTGTCCTCTAGCACTCTGCTTCTCTACCTCCTCTCTCTCTGTCTTTGAACTGTACCTCCATGTTGGCTGTAGATTTAATAGGTTGGTTTTGGGGGGATATTGTGTGGGGAGATTGACGGTTATACTTTGTCCTTTTAAAGCAGAACTCTCTCCATTTTAACCTGGACTCTCGACTTTTCAAATCTCACACAAACGTCATCATTTTAACCAGAACAACAGCTTAAAGAACTGATTAGAAGTCAGGCCGTTTTTTAAAAGCACGCTAGAATAACGTACCAAACAAACGCTGACGTGACGCATGTAGAAATGAAAAGATGAGTCGATCAACTCATAATCATATCAAGCAAAAATCCACTTACTTCTAGTTTCTCACATGTGAGGATTTAATGCTTTGGATGACGGTAAACTGAATATTCAAGATAAAATCAACAATTTGAATATGTCATCTTGGATTTCGGTAAATCATAATTTGTAATATTTGTCACTGTATTCGGGCATTGTCAGACAAAACAATACATCTGTTAATCAAGAAGAAAGAACAGCAGATGAGTAATTAATTGCAGCCCTAATATGGATTAAAGTTCGTAACATCATAACAATAAGTTCAACGTTAGCAATCATTTTATGTGTGGTTTGATACATTTAAGGAACAAACAAACGTGATGAAAACGAGCGACATTTTTTAAGATCTGTCTGATTAGAACAGCAAATAGAAATATCAATTTTACAGCCTGTTGTAAAATGACTATATATATTATATTATAATATACATAAACAGAGGTTGTGTGCACATTCAGTCCTTTATTTATCCACACGCTCACAACCTTCTCAAAACCTCACCTTCCAGCTATGAAATGGTCCGAGTTGAGGCTTCTGAACACTCTATCCTCCCACCTCTCCGTCTTTCTCTCTGTTCTCCTGGACTCCATTAGTGGTGACTCAAAAGCTCATCGTCATTCTTATCGCGCTGTAAATAACGTCAGCGTAAACTCGGCAGCATGATCGAGAAGCACCGTTCGGCTGCGGCTCTGCTAGAGTTTAGTCATTCGTTGTTCTGTCGCTCCGTGTCATCTGTCATCTGTGACGTCAGACTGAGCCGATGTGGGACGCGGTAACGGTAACGGTAACGGTAACGGGATTCACGCACGCCGTCTTTAAAACGTCGACAGGATAGAGTTCATCTGGTAAAGTGACGAGGGAATGAATCGTTAGGCCTGAACACGTGACCTTCTGTATGTCTCTGTATGTAGATGTCACCACGGGTGAAGGGAGTGTTTGTTGTTCAATGGAAGTTTGGGAATTTGAAACCGTCTCCTCGTCGCTGCGCTCGGCTCCTTGCTAATAACCTCTCTGCGTGTCCTTCCTGTCCTGTTTGTGCATCTGACAGTTTGTCTTTCTTAACTTCTAATAAAACCTAAACTCTTTGCTCACCTGAAACCTGTGGCTGTCGCCTCTTTGTGTGTCCCCTCTCTTTTCTCTGTGTGTGTGTGTGTGTGTGTGTGTGTGTGTGTGTGTGTGTGTGTGAGAGAGAGCTCTTAACATCAGTAACACCTCTCAGCAGCAGCACTCTCGGTCCAAAGCAGTTGTTTAAAAATACTTTTAAGCTAACTTAACGATGTCTCATTGAAGGGAGATCTCTGCATCGCCAGGTCCTTGTGAGCTTCAACATAACACATATTAATAACTATCCATCAGTCGAATATTAGACATGATCCGGCACAAGTTCAGCACTAGATGATCGTGACATGCGGGGAGGATTTTATTGCTCCGTTAACCATCAACACTGACTGGACGTCCACACAAAACGTTCCCTTTAATTGATCACAGAGGGGAAATTGGTTAATTGACTTTAAATTTAAAGGATTTTATTAGGATTGAAAGTTAATCCTTAGATTTAGTTTACTTACTAGAAATGTACTGACGTGTATTATTTCTGTGTTCATCATCATGAAGACTGAACCAAAGTAATCACCGTGTTTAATGATGCTTATAATCCTTCAATGTAATATTCTGATATCCATTCATAAAGAGCACTTCTTCTTTTGGTACTTGAAGTGTTATGACGCTAACACCTTTATACCTTTTTTTTTTTACACTGTGGTATTACTAGTTTTACTGAAGTAAAAGTACTTCTTCCACCACTGTTTTTTGGGATGAAATCAGATTCTAGAAGTATGGCTGAATACTATTTCTCAGTACCCAGCATGCTCTGCTTCATTATCAGCATCTTCCTCTTCCGTTCTTTGACCGTCTCACCAGACTAACATTAGACACACTGGTTCTTTGACTCTAGTCATGGAGGTTCAGATGAATAACTAAAAACTCCACTGTGTCTGTGTTGAGGCTCTGAATCTCTCCGGTCCAACACGGGTCCAGGTTCAGTAGACGGGCTGGAACAGGACACATTCAATTAAAGCTTTTGCACAACCACACAGCTGTTTTTAGTTATTTAGTCTTCTGGGTCACGTAGGACTCCATGTAGCGATAGATGAAGGTGCAACTCCATAAGTGGACTCACCTGTGTGCAGCATGGGAGTACAACGCAACTCTACAGAACCTCACAAACCTGCATCGTTTTCAAGGTTTTGCATGGACGATCATGCACTTCTGTGTGTGTGTGTGTGTGTGTGTGTGTGTGTGTGTGTGTGTGTGTTCATGTTCACGTTTAAAGACTGCTCCACTTAAACTGTTTGATTTAATCCAGAATGACAAGAATGTTTTTGACGTATGGTCCCAAAAAAAAAAATCCAAATTCATAAGACTAAATTGTATAAAAATGTCGTTTCAGCCTCTGAACGCCGTGTTTTAAATAATGTGCTCGATACTCAACGTCTTCAGGTTTCATTGCAGGTTTTACAGACGAGAAAAAGTCTGAATTCTGTTGATTAAATTGAAAAGAAACACCCCAGTCTTACGCTAATGTTCACACATATTATGCACTCCTTGTTTGTGTGTGTGTGTGCAGCTGTTAGTGTGTGAGTGTGTGTGTGTGTGAGTGTGTTGTGAAAGAGTGTAACGCTGTGACGTCTCCCATCAGGACGGCTCCGGCTCTCTGAAGAGGAGCGGCTCCTTCAGTAAACTGAGGGCGTCGATCCGTCGCAGCAGCGAGAAACTCGTCCGCAAGCTGAAAGGCGGCGGCTCGTCCCGAGACAGCGAGCCCAAAAACCCCGGGTAACTATCCCATCAGACACCTGGCCCACCCAGGTGCCTGTGACTGTGACTTTATGCACCGGAGGCCCGGAGGACTAACCAAAAAGTAAAGGGATTGGCTCTGCTTTGCTGGCGGTGAAGTAACTCTAAAGCTGTTTGCACATGAAATGATGGAGCGCTTACCGGCACACTTTGGTCCTTTTTCCATCGCATTGGTTTCCTCTGTCCTCACTGCGTCTGTACAGCTCTTCTTCTTCATGCTTCGGTTTGGTTGTCAGTAAGTAGAAGAGCCGACGTTTGGAGAAAAAACTACTTTACGTAATGTCTTGTGAGGAAAAATGTAAAAAAAAAACGGGACATTATGTCAAGAAAAAAAGTTGCATTATTTTAAGAAAAATGGTTAATATTTGAACTTTAAAGAAATACAATATTTTAATAAATAAAGTGCAGTATTTTGAAGGGAAAAAAATGCAATTTTTGAGGAAAAGCTGTAATGTAACAATCTAAAAGTAGTTATACTTTTTAGGAAAAAAGAGGTAATATTCCCCAAAGAAAGTTTTAATAACGGCGCTTCCTTCTTTATTCTCAAAACTCTACAACTTGATTCCTGAAATATTACAACCTTTTTCACGTAAACCGTATTTGTATTACTTTCTACTCTAAATATTACAACTTGAAATCTCTCAGCTTCAAACCAAACCTGAACATGACGAATAGAAAAGCGTACAACAAGCAGCTGGTGAACAGAACTGAACCGATGACGTGTGAGAATGATGCGACTCTTTGGACTTGACGGCATGCTGTGGCGGGCGACCTGTAGAATCTGATGTCTGCTTCTTCTGACATGCTTTTATTCTTGTGATGCCTGTGGAACTCTTTTACCTTTTTTTATTATTATTTTAACAACTAATAGTGAAACCTATTTATTGCATTTTGTGGCTTTTGGGCTTATTATTTCAATTTGTTTTGAAATATAGTTCACTTTTACTTTCTTTGGATTTTATTATTTTCTTTTTTTCTTTGTGGATTTTACTCTGAAAAACAAACTTGTCTGCATGACTGTTTCTTTTTGTTGTTGTTGTTGAATTTTTTTATTTATGAATAAATTTGTTCATTTGAATGTTGGAACTTGCATGCCTCATCTGTGTGCTCACTGGTTTCCATTTCCCTCTCTGTGCTCTTCCTCTCTGATGGACATGATGATGTCACTGCCTTCATCATCATCATCATCATCATCATCAGGACCAATCAGTGACGTCAAATCACTGCAGAAATGTCCGTTTTAACAAGTCTGTAAGAATCCACCATCTGCTATACCTAGACATTATTCTTCTTTAATTAAAGTTTCCTCTAGAATGGAAGTTGAATCTTCTGTCTGTTTTAGACGCTATTATTGATATCTGATGAATAAAATACCTTTTTCCAGATCAACATTAAGATATGAATCAGGTGAGTCACCAAAATATCCTCCGAAAGGTTTCCAGGTCGCTTCTCTTCACGTGTAGAACTTAAAGATCACTCTGAACCCACTCCTGTCTGACCAAAGACAGACGATGTTAATGCCTCTTTATCTGATCCTGATATTGATAGGAAACAAGGGAATAGGAAACAAGGGAATAGAGTCATAATAAAGTCATATTATTAGTTATGTAACATTGTTATTATGATTATTATATAATGAGCTGGATCTGGACGGTGTTTCTGCAGTTTGACTTTACTGAACTGACGTTTTTGTTGCATGAATGTCGGTGTGTGCACGGACTTTACTGATGTGTGTGTGTATATGTATATATGTATATGTTTGTGTATATGTATATATGTATATGTTTGTGTATATATATATATATATATATATATATATATATATATATATATTAGTTCACAGCTGATCAATAAAAAGATTGTTTCAGATTAACTAGAATGTTGGTACCACTTTCTAAGAAGGAACCTTTTATTTAGATGTAACTAACGGCTTTATTAATAATTAATAAGTAATTTATTGACGCTTTAAAGATCAGTTTAGTTAATAATTGTCACGTTTTCCTCTTGTATAATAATCAAAAGTTAGTAAATCATCTGATTATAAATGTGACAAAGTGTTTTTACAACAAACTGCAGAAGTGAAAGCAGCACTTTTCCACTCGATGGTGGTTTGAATTAAAGCAGCAAAAAGTTAAAAAGCCTAAATTATTATTATGATATTAGAAACTGGTGCCAAAAGTTTTATAAATCTCATAAACAGGAAGTGTTTTTTTTAAACTAACCTTTGTGTGAAAAATAATCATGGATGTTATTAACGAACATAACCATCTCCATTGAGCTAAAATCCTCACAGCTGACTCTCCACCCCCCCACCACCTTTGACCCCTCCCCCCCACCTCTGATCTCCCCCCCCCCCTGCATGTGGTGCTGGTGCAGCATGAAGCGGGCCAGCTCTCTGGGGGTTCTTAACGTGGTGGACAAGGCTGCGACCGACCAAGTAAGACGTCCAGCAGTAGAACTGATTCTATTGAGGGACAAAGTCTCTCATGAACGCTGTTATTGGGCTTTATTTAAAATGATCAAATCTGTTAATTAAACGGATTAATGTCTTCCGTAACACTGAAGAACTTTGTTAATTAAAACAAAGATTTACATTATTTTTTAAATGTAACAATCTACAGGATGTTGATAACCACATTTATATTTAGTTCATTGTAATTCATCTGGAAAAAATGCAAAATAACTTCTCATTCCAGCTTCTCAATTATGATCAATTATTGTAAAATAATCTTAAATATCTTTTTTAAGTTTTTATGCCATTGGTCAAAGAAAAATCAACTTGAAGACGACAGCTTTAAATCTGAGAGACTGTGAGCTTTAAGTATTTTAAAAAGTCAACATAACGTAACTAAAAAGTGAAACTTAAAAGTTGAATTATCACATCAACAGATGTCTGAGTGTTCAGAACATTAGAAACCACAGACACAGCAGATCAGAAACAACAAAACTATAACGTTCATCTACAAATACATCCCAAATGCTCTTGATAGGACTCAAAAATACACATTTAAATAAGAATACTACCGAGACTGTTGAAACAAACCACTGAAGAACTTTTACTCTCCTCAGTCTCGCTGGTGTCTTCGGTCTTAAAGGTACTTCTGTGGTCAGATCGCAGTATTTGTCCTCTTCGTCACTGATAACACGACGTGACTGAGACTCTCACTCTAACTTCTCACATCGTTATGTTTGACTAATCAACACAAAGTCTTAACACGGAGAATGTTTCTATTTGACACTTTAATCACAGAGATAACCGAGCAATACGTGTCTTCATGTGTCGTATCCAGTGGTGGGAAGTACATTTTAACAAATTCTTAAAGTCATGTTTGTTGAGCTGAAACTAAATCTCTTAAAAAGTTCACGTCATACTCTAATATCTGTCTTCTTCTTCTTCTTCTTCTTCTTCTTCTTCTTCTTCTTCTTCTTCTTTTTCTTTTCCTCCAGGAACGAAATAATCGTCTGAGAAAAAGTCGCGACCTGAGTGCCAGCCACACCGACCTGGCGCGTTGAAGGTTGATTGGACACTGGAGGAGTTCAGGGGCGGAGCCTGCGAGGTCACTTCCTGTCCAGACCCTCCTAATTCAGCATCACGTGCTCACTGTACAGGTTCCTATGTGTCTCTGCACCTTTTGGGAAGCTTTGTGGTGTTTTGTCTCTTAACTCGAGACGCAACAAGAGGAGCATACAGAGAGCTGCTGTGTGTGTGTGTGTGTGTGTGTGTGTGTGTACTGTATGTACTGTTACATGTGTGCTGGTCCTTCTTATATATTTAATGCTAGCGCTTGAATGCAGAGTGGAGCTTTAGTTTATTTTTTGTACAAACGTTTCTCTCTCGGCTCGTTGGTCCAGTTAACCAGTCGGTGAAGACGAAGATGAGCTCAGCTGTAGAGTAAACTCTTCATCTCGATAATCTAGTGCTCCGTTTTAATCACATTACGGTAATTAATGGAAAACAAACTGTACTTCTTGTACAGATTTTCTAGACGTTCGGTTAAAATCCACGTGACATTTGGACGTAAACACGACTGATTGTTCGTCGATGACAGACTCCTGTTCTTCGTCTTTAGAATCGAAGAGCTCTCTGTCTTCTTGTTGGTTAAAAGACCGTAAACGATGTTAAATATTCATCACTACGTAGTTCACGTGTATTTATTTCAATGTTGGCCCCGGAGACATCCATCAAGTAAAATGTTCTTCAAATTCTAAATCAAATTCATTCTGTTACAAACCCACACTTCGGCTTCACCCTCTGAACTTTGACTGAAGCAGCGAGAGACTGAAGCTGCAGAGAAGTCGTCCAGCGATGACGTCTCTTCAGGAGGCCGACCCGGACGTTAGCTTAGCTCTTAGCGCTCACCCTTTTTACATGAATTAAGAAAACAAAGATCTGTAGCGAAGAAATGGAAGCCACATCTCTTCCCTAAAACCTTCCGTCCTGTGTTCATTTTGCTTTTTCTGGATGAAGCTCTATGTTTACATTTGTGGGTTGTTTTTTGTTGTAAATTATGTTTTATTAGTTTCTGTCCTCGCGCTGCTCTGAAGAGTTTATCTTCATATCTTCCTGAAGATCAGCGCCGTCTTCTTAGACGTTGAAGTGCGGAGGCGGGACTCTCTCAGGGTGGATCGCTGTACGGTCACTAAAGCCACGTTAACGGAGGAACGTTACAGCGCCGTGAACTCACGACAACGCTTTACCTGCCTGAGTAAAGTCGAAACAAATCCAACCAAAAAGTGCAAATTATGAAATATTTAAAAACACTTATCATCGTGCAAGAATTATTCCAGAGATTTAAGTTGCAAATGTAAAAAATATATATTTGCTTTAACCAAAATAAGAGGGTCTGTTCCTCCTGTAGCTCGTTATATTAGATGTAATATAACAAATATATTTATCACTGCGTATCAGCGGTTCACTTTGTAATCCAAAGTGTTATTTAACACTAGAATGAATCTACTCACGAGTAAGAAGGATGGAAACATCTGTTTGAGCAGCAGCTGGATCCAAAACACAAATATCAAAGACTGCAAAACAGAAACGATGTGCAAAACTCCAAAAATATTCAATTTACTGGCGTGGAAGAGAAAGAAAAGCTGCGAAGCGTCACAGCAGAAACGCTGAAACTGGGAGGAGTTTCATGTGTGTGAACGTGTTCCTCATAAAGGAGACATCTGCACTGCAGACGTTCATCTTTGTATTGATTATTGTACTGACAGATCAGGTCATGTGATCATTTTAAATGATGCGTTTGTGTGAGAGAGTACATGAACTCTTTAGTCGTGTTGCAGGGAAGTGCAATAAGCGTTTGTTTGACTTTACCCTCCTGTGTTTGAAACAAACTCTTCTGATTCTGATTTGATGAAGATGAATTAATATCCGGAGCGAAGTAGAGAACTTAAATGAAGACTTTCAGTCCAAAACATCATTTTATATAAATCCCCTTTTTCCCTCCATTAAAAGAACAAAGATGAAATGTAAATATCTCAGCTGAATAGATTTGACTTGAATAATATTCATGGTTATTTCTCCTTCTGTGCCGGCAATAATGTAGTCAAAGAGATTTTTAAAATGAGCTTCTTATTGATTTCCTGGTGATTTTATTGGCGTTACAGAGTCGAGTGTGTTGAAGCTTCTTGTTGACTGTTGATCGGTCTTTTTTTAAATCCTTGTTGTCTTATTGTTCCACAAAGTAACCAGGCACATAACTTCTGATGAACCGGGCAACATTTAGGGCAACGTGTCAGACGGGCAACACCTTCAGCAACTGGCAACAAAGAGATGAAGTGTTGTAAAGATGTAATTTAATGTTCTGAATGTAGTTTACGCAAGAATAAAACGAGTTTCATATGAAAGACCGAAATAATTCAAATGTGAAAAATAAAAGTCTGAATTTATGTGGTTTGAAGGAAACTTATAAATATATATGTAAAAATAAATAAATAAAAATAAAACATCTTTAAATGCTATAATTTCAGTTATATTAAAATTCCCACAATAAATATTCTACATTAAGTTGCTTTTAAGATTTAAATTCTTTTGACTTTCTTTTGCTTCCGTACTTATTGGATGAAATTCATATTCAGAGTCAAAAATAGGCACATTTTCTACATTTTAAAGATTTTACAATTTGCTCTCAAAAGGAAACAAAATGATCAAATCCATCATCAAGTTTTTCTTCTTTAATATTTCTTGTGTTTGTGTGTATATACTGTACTGTACTATAAGAACTTAAAATTACTTTTAGTCATTTTTCACTAAACAAACAAGTCTTTTTCGGAGTGATTTTGATGACGTGAATGTAAATTGAACGGTTTTGTTAGAAGAAGAAGCCACAGTGAAGAGTTGATGAGACTTCATGTGTGAAGCAGTGAAGCTGAAATCCTCTCAGTCCGTCCTTTTGTTGACCTTTTTATTTCTTCTTGTTGATTCTCATGATGCGTTTCTTGTCTGTGGAGCGTGTTGTTGTGTGGAGCGTTTCGTGGACGAGGGTTTAAATTAAAGGGCAACGCATCACCCTAATAATCACCTTCTAGCAGTCTGGGGAAAATGCAGCAATATCATATTTCATGTTATGATATATTTAGTTATAGAAGACAAAATGAGCCGGCGGTTGAGTATGTTACTATTTTCTGCTCTTGAATAAATACATTTTACAGACGTTTTTCTACAGGAAATCCTCACGTTGGTTGGAGAAACTAAAACAAGTAAACTATATAAATTAATATTAGTATTTTTGCTAAAGAAAAAAACTAGTTTTCAACTAATTGTCAGCAGCGCTAAAAGTATAATCATATTTTACTATATAACACTACAAATGTAATATTGTTCTGACGTCCTGCCACAGAGCGCTCTCAGTTATTAGCAGTATAGCTAAGATATAAGAGATTAAAGTAACGAATACAAACGTGACACCAGCTCCCACTGCTCTGTGTTGAGTTGTTTTATTAAAGTCACTCAGAGGAAGTCTGGAGAAATGTAAAACTGTGTCTCAACATCGTTTATGTCTGATCCGCAGCAGCTTCCTTCAAGTGAGATGAGCTCACGTTATTTAATCTCACCGCTTCAGACATCAACTTCAATTCATGAACCAAAACAACACGACTGCAACGTGTTTGATTTAAGTCCAGGAAATAGTCCTCACCCCAATGATGTAAAAAAACAAACAAAACACTTCATGCCTTTATCTTTGGTGCTTTTTGTTTCTTAACTGATGAAACCATCTGCAACATGTTTGAGGTTTTGTGAATCAAAAGCGATTTGTTTGTTTGTTTGTTTTTTTACCATTTCTTTTCCTGAAGCTCTTCTGGGGAAACAACTTAACTCAACCTTAAACTTGAATGAAGTTATTCGATGACATTCAAACAAACAGACCCTCAGGACGCTTTTATTTTTAAAGGAAACTTTACGAAAACATTTCCTTCAGGCGTCCAAACTTTGAGCTGAGGTCGTGGTTGAATGACATCAGAGAGGTCACGTGACACATCCTCTGAGGTGTCTCGACAGAGTGGATGCTGCTCCGTCCTCATGCACCGCTCCACACGGCGACGCTCACACAAGATTGAATGTCAAGTTGTCCTGTGTTATTTTGTTTTGTTTTTGTTTTGTGTGAATCATGAACTCATTTTAAGGATGTGTTGCTTCCTGTAGAGCAGCATTGTAGCCGTCCGTGTTAAACATCTCGTACGTAGAGAATGTTCCTGGATGAAAACTGGCGTTCATGACTCGTCCATGCGGGCTGACTGCACAGTCCTCTTGTTGTGGCGTCGTAAGACGGTAATAACAAGAGTAATAACAGTGTAATAGAGCATCAGCGTGACAGCAGGTCTCACCAGAAATATGTAAACCTGTTCAGAACTGTGTTCTTTACTCTCTGACTTCACTGGAGTTGTGAGGACGTTTGTCTGCAAACTGATGTTCTTTTAGGTTTCCTCTGTGTTTAAATAAAACGCTCAAATCTGTGACCTGTCTGCTGTGATGTTTAATATCTGATGTGACGTGAAACATATTCTGAGTTAATTCTATTTTAGCAATTTGTTCTTCTTATTTATTTCAGAAGCAGATATTGTAATTGTTCTGACAGCTACATATGGAATAGAGTATCAGATATAACAGTATATATAATAGTATTAATACGTGTGTATATATATATATATATACTTCTTAATTATTATTTTTCTTATTCTATTCATCTGTACAACAGCTGTCTTTGTGCTGCTGTAATAATCAATTGTCTCTTTCTTTGTGCATCAATAAAGGTTTATCGTATTTTATATGATATTTCCATTGCAGACAGGGACGTTTAACACATTCATCAAATAAAACAAACACGTGAGCAGCAGCAGTTTAATACAAAGTCTAAAATTAGCATGAATAATAATAAATAACTCGTAATGCTCTCCTCTCGCGTCAGTGTGTTTATTTTGGGTGGAGTTATAAAAAAAAACCATAACACTCCACTTAACCCGAAGGAACCACGTGACATCAACTCTGTGCTCTGATTCGTCCAGCCCCCTGTCAATCATTCGTCAGAGGGCGTGTCCAGACGTGAGTTCGTGGCTGACGGAGAGTCGCTACTGTAACCGAGAAGAGAGACAGCTGCTAACGGGGGGAAAATGTCCGCGGTGCCCGATGGGAAGAAGCTCGTCCGGAGCCCCAGCGGTCTCCGCATGGTGCCGGAGAACGGAGCCTTCAACAGCCCGTTCTCCTTGGACGAGCCGCAGTGGGTCCCGGATAAAGAGGTGAGGCAACGGGGGAGGGAGATTTGTGTTGACAGTGAGAAGCTATCGAAGCTGCGGACACTTGAGACAAGCTAGCGAGGACGTTAAACAGAGCTTATTCCGGTTGAGATTTTCAAAATAAACGCGCTGTTTGTGAACTTTAATGTTTTTTCTTGTATAAAATGACACTTCTCACACTTATTCTACAATTTCCTAGTTTTAGCCATATCATGTTTAATACTACTACTACTACTACTACTACTAATAATAATAATAATAATTATAATAATAATAATAATACAAGTATTTTGCATATGTTAGTAACAGTAGAACTTTTTAAACCTGATCCTTAAATTAATTAAACTGAATGAAATGGTGAAAAGTTACTAAATTAATTTACTGAGGTACTGTACTTAAGGAAAAGATGTGAAAACCAGTGGTGGAAGAATTACTCAGGTCTATTATTTATATAAGTAAAAGTACAAATATCACAGTGTAAAAATACTCAGTCATGCATTTTAAACTATTCATACGAGTACAAGTACAAACGTATCAGCATCAAAATATACTTAAAGCACCAAAAGTAAAAGTGCTCATTTTGCAGAATAATTTATATATTTGATTTTCAAAAGTATTGATGCATTTCTGTGTTTATCGCTTTAATATTGCATCTGGTGAATATGCCTCTTATTTAAGTTATATACTGCTGGGGAGTATTATATTTATAAATATAATATTATATTTTTGTATCGATAACTTTAATCTTCAAAATAACCCAAACAAAAATCTGTGTTGTCCAGTAAAAAGTATAATATCTATCAGAGCAGAAAATGGAAGTACTCAAGTAAAGTGTAAGCACCTCAATCGTTCAGTACTTGAGTAAATGTACTTTACATCACAATGTGACTACTCATGCGTATGTTGTGGACGAAGCGCTTTTATTTTTGAGGGAAAGCCTCCTAACATCCGGTTCCCTCCGTGCTAACTGTGGCTAACTTGACGCGCCGCTGGACATCGCAGGCCCCAGGACTGGGCGTTGCACAGCTAGCTGCGTTGCTAGTAGCTGCTATGCTAGTAGCTTTCTGTGTGTTTGTGTCAGTAAAGCTACAGGAGGAGGCTCAGAGAGACCGTGGCTGCTCTCAGAGGCACTTTGACCACACAGACGCTGAACTACAGCCAACAAAAGTTAATAATCTCTCTGCTGCTGGTTCCTCTGCTCAATATTAACATGTAAACGGTGTATAAAAGCAACAGGCACGATTGTGACAGGTTGTAAAGTGGTAGAATAAATACTCACAGGCTTTAATGAAGTAAAAGTAGCAAAACCAGAATGGAAAACGACACCATGCAAGTGAAAGTCCTGCATTCAGAATTATAGTTTAGTGAAAAAGGCTGAAACACAACTAGAAAAGGCTGTAAACGCTTTTCCTACACTTTATGTTTCTGATCTAGAAGTGAGGTGTTGTGTATATTATTTGTGTATTTTTAAGGACATGTGTCTTGCAGCATTTTAAACAGACTATGTTTTACTTCTCGAATGTGAATATTTGTTCTTTTAGTATATTGAAAGTCTTTAAGGTTGTGGGCCATTTTAAGATAAGACATCAATAATCTGACAGCAACAATACCAACATGTCAGTAAGAGACTGTTTTGTTTTATAGATGACTTAATGGTAGAAAGCTAAATCTGAAGTATCTCTCTGACCATTCTTTGTTTCTGAGCTGCTGTTGAACTTGAATTCGCCCTGACTCAGCATGTTGTGTGACTTCCTGTTTGTCCTCTTTCCTGTCTTCCAGTGCCCGAGGTGTATGCAGTGTGACACCAAGTTCGACTTCATCAGAAGAAAGGTCTGTTTCCTTTTTTGGCAACGCGACACGGCGACGACAAATCACAACTTTATCCGACTAAGAGAAAACAAACAAACAAACAGACGAGGGACACAAGGTCACCTGAAGAGTTTGAGGCTTTTATTTAGTCAATTTGCAACGTGAGGTGATTTATTTCCCCTCTCGGCGTCTGTTCATTTGTTTTGGCCTGAAGTGACGCTGAGGACTCTGTGGTGACACTTCTGACATAATGACACTGTTCATCAGTTCCTCTGCTCACTCTCAATGTCTTTAAACTTCCTGTTTAAATCAGCACAGGAAATGGTGTTCTGGAATCTGTTTAAAACTCACCTTGCGCCTTTTATTACTGTGTATTTTAAACTAAACTTAAAATAATACGTCTAAATGACAGATTTTTGCATTCAATGTAGTTTTGTTAATCCACTAAATGTCAATGTTTTTCTCATGATTCACATTGTTCTGGACAAATGATCAAATGTTTTATTTCCTGGCTTCTTTTAAAAAGTGCTGAACTCAACGTGTTCTCCTTCACCAAATGACGTCAGTAGAACTGATGAGCGTCAGTGATTCAGATTCTCTGAATTTATTTTGGTCAAATCAACACTTTCTGCCCAAACTGGAACAAAAGTTAGACACTCTGAAGTCTGTATGAACAGGATGTATTATTGTTTTATGTGTTATTGTTAACGTTATGCTTAAAATGAGTCTGACTGAAACTCAAACGCTCTCCTGAGGACTTGTTCAAGAAATGATTAACCTTTTTATTCATAAGTGATGAGGCAGCACAAGAGCTTCTTTTCACGCTTCTTATGAAACAGATGTATTCCTTTAATAATATGCTTTGTGTTGTATTTAACGTGACAACATTGTATTATTATTACAGTAAATGTGACTAGCTGTTGTTTCCTGCAGCATCACTGCCGGCGGTGCGGCCGGTGTTTCTGTGATAAGTGCTGCAGTAAGAAGGTGGCGCTGCCCCGCATGTGTTTCGTGGATCCGGTGCGTCAGTGTGCCGAGTGCAGCCTGGCCTCCCAGAAAGAGACGGAGTTCTACGACAAGCAGATCAAAATGCTCCTGGGAGGTGAGCAGCTCCAGTCTCAGCTTGTAGTAGTAGTAGTAGTAGGAATAGTAGTAGTAGTAGAAGTGGTAGTTGTACTATATATATTAGTAGTAGTAAAAGTATTAGTAGCATTAGAAGAAGTAGTAGTAGTAGTAGTAATACTAGTAGTAGCAGAATGGGTAGTAGAAGTGGTAGTTGCAGTAGTAGTAATAGCAGTTGTAGTAGTAGTAGTATAGTATAAGTGGTAGTTGTAGTATAAATATTATTAGTAGTAAAAGTATTAGTAGCATTAGAAGAAGAAGTAGTAGTAATAGTAGTAGTAGCAGAATGGGTAGTAGTAGTAGAAGTGGTAGTTGCAGTAGTAGTAATAGCAGTTGTAGTAGTAGTATAGTATAAGTGGTAGTTGTAGTATAAATATTATTAGTAGTAAAAGTATTAGAAGAAATAGTAGTAGTAGTAATACTAGTAGTAGCAGAATGGGTAGTAGTAGAAGAAGTGGTAGTTACAGTAGTAGTAATAGCAGTTGTAGTAGTAGTACAACAGTATAAGTGGTAGTTGTAGTATAAATATTATTAGTAAATGTATTAGTAGCATTCAGAAGAAGTAGAAGTAGTAGTAATACTAGTAGTAGCAGTAGAGGTAGTTGTAGTTGTAGTAGTAGTAGAAGTGGTAGTTGTAGAAGTATTATTAGTAGTATAAGTATAAGTAGCATTAGAAGAAGAAGTAGTAGTATTAGTAGTCATAGTAATAGCTGTAGCAGTGTTCGTAGTAGTTGAAATAACAGTAGTAGAAGAAGTAGTCTTAGTAATAGTACTATTTGAAGCAGCAGCAGTAGTAGTAGTACTAGTAGTAGTCGTACTAATAGCTTTAGTAGTATTAGTAGTAGTATTGGTAGTAGCATGAATAGCAGTAGTAGTAATGTGTAATAACTTAATATGCGTTGCGTCTCGTCATCTCAGTGCTAAAAGAAAAAGAGTTCTTTTGATCTGAAGGTTATTTTCTCAATTAGTCGCTTAAATGTTTTGGCTAAAAATGTTCAGAAGATACATTTTAAATTGCTTCTTTTAGGCATAACTGTGCAACACTTAAAAAGATCCTGTTAACTGTCTTATAAGACAAAGAAAAGCAAAAACTAAAAGCTGTAAATGAAGTGACTGAAACACTGAATCCTTAATCATAATATTTGTTGATTCATTTTAAATCGTCTGATTAATCCACTAATCACATCAGATGTAATGTGCAGACTCTTTGACAGTAACTTTACAGCCAGCACTCTGAGTCAGTATGTAAAATGTCTTGTTTTTACAGCCGACCTGCTGGTTTCTATTTCAGTATATGACTTTATGACTTTTATGACCCGACACACATCACGTGACGCGCTGCTCCCCGTCTGTCTGGAAGCAGGAAGCAGAAATACAATCAAATCATCTGTGAAATGATCCGGCAGAGCCCCGATAATCCGCTGCGTCGTCGTTGAGTGTGGGTCATTGTGCAGCTATAAATACGCAGCAGCAGGAAGCTCTTCATAATAAATCCATCAGCAGCAGGAAGCTGCAGCACGATGACGGCCTCCTGCTTCATCGATGAGGGAGTTATCGATAGATCAGCAGGAAACAAGACGGACAAATGAAGCAATAAATCTGTCCAAGACATTTCTTTATCAGTATCTGTCTGTTGATATCCAGGAAACTCTTATTTTATGGTTCAAAAAGCTTCGGCTGAATCCTAAACTAAAGACAGATCATATTTTTGTTGCTCTATATCTTAACTTTAAGAGACATAAATTAATATTTGATCATTCAAAAGCTGAATCAACTATTGGTTTCTCTAATAAATCATATTTAACAGCCTGGAAGAAGTTTTTTTTTTTTTTAATTAAAAATTTGTAGAAATCACTTTTTTATTTATAAAAAGAAGACAAACTTCTCAAATGTTGAATGTAGTCGACACACAAGCAGCTGTAGAATACTTTTGACTAAATAAAATATGGATTGAAACGTGAAGAATGTGTGTTTTTATATCAGGAAGTGTTGGATCAAAGAACGTGAAGAATACAGGAGCAACAACTAGTAACGAATAATCTGTTCACCTCAGAAAATCACCTAATTGCGATTATTTTGACTGATATTGAAGTTGCAATATGATTTATTTTACATGATTATTCTCATTCTGTACCAAACAAATATGTTTTCTTAAGTCTGTAGAATTTGACGTGTGGTCCAGGACATCATCTACAGCTTCACAATAACTAATCTAAAATGGTGTTTCAACAACATTTTGCCGTTTATTGCGCCTCCTGCGATTTTTGAATATTGCAGCAAAAAGAAATTCTCTGTGCAGCCGTACTCCAGATGTGAACACGGTTGGATGTTCCCGTCTCCTCTCTTCACCACATGTGGACTCGTGTTCTTGTGTTTCCAGGAGGAACCTTCGTCGTCACTTTGGGAACGTCGGAGAAGTCTGAAACCATGACGTGTCGCCTCTCCAACAACCACAGGTGAGCTTTGAGAAGACAAACGGAGGCTCTGTTGCTCCTGATGGACAGTGGTCCTACACACTGAGCATCACGTAACAAGTTGTCCAGAGTCATTTTGTGTGCAATTTATTTTGAAAAGGCTCTGAGCTTCCTGAGTCTATTCATGGAACAGACAGCATTTATATCTTTAGTTTTTAAAGTCACTGTGATCTATTGTGTATCTATTGAGTTCATTTGTTTAGTTTAGAATGACTAAATGTTACCTTTTGCTTTTGTGTGTTTTATATTATTGCAATCAGTCGACAGAACTCAATAGATTAAAAACTCTGTGATCTAATAAGGACAACATTTGCCACACATCCTCTATTAGCGCTCTGGACTGGAGCAGATCCTGAGATTAGCACCTTCATGTTCAAAACCGAGAATCAGTCCGTGAATCGAGTCACGAGAACCCAAAAGACTCACAGCATTGTTGTTCGTCAACCTGCTTTGATTTGTTTTTAATCGTATTCATCTTCTTTTTTGACTTTAATAATCCACTCATCAGGTATCTGTTCCTGGACGGTGAAAGTCACTTCGAGGTGGAGTTGTCTCGGATCTCCAGCATGCAGATTTTGACGGACGGTTCGAGTCCAGGAGGTGAGAAACATCAGAATTTAATTTACGTTTGTGACTCTTTTGTTAAACTAACAAAAATAAAGCATTTTGCTTCTTTTTCTATTGTTTAAATTGCTGGAAGTTGTCGTGTCTCCATGTTTAGTTTCCTTTGAGATGGATCCACTAACCGGCTGAGAGATGTCCTGATTTAACGTTTTCCACTAACAAACTCTTTGTCCTCTGCTGCTCTGTCTCTGGTGGCTCTTCCTCTTCCTCGTCTTCCTCTGGGCTCAGAGAATGACATTCACACTTACACCAGTCTGCTGGACACTCAGTATATCTCTGAAGGTTAGCTTTGGTTCACTCCGGTGTTTCCTCGCTCATCACCATCATCAGCATCGTTGTCACTTCCTCTTTGTTTCCAGATGTTTTCTTCATCTTTGTGTGCATGCCTGAAATTTAAACCAAATGTTTTTACGCTTCATTCAGTCCCAAAAGCATCTCGGTGGACAATAGAACGACACAAATGTCAATACGTTTTCCCCGTAGTGCATGGTTTGACCAGTAACTCTTCCTCTCTGTGTTTTCTCACAACACGGTGGCAAATCATCCGATTTCTTTCGAGTCTCATCTACGCTTTGTAATTTACTCTCATCGTTCTTTTGGTGCGGCGTTTTATTTTGGAAAAACGTCACGTTTTCTCTCATCCTTCATTTCATTTTTATTTACCCGACGTCTCTTTGTTGTTGCACGTGTTGTGTTTGTGCATTAATCATTTCTTAAGGCAACGCAAGTTTGTTCATGCAACACATTTCAGCAACAAGCGCTTAAATCAACAAAACATAAAAACACATTCATTTAAATACAATTTAAAAACAAGCTCAAATAGAATAAGACATGTTTTAGGGTCAGCGTTCTCTATTAATATTGTTGAGGGAACAATAAAGTTTTGATTCTTTTTGTTCACTAGACATGAAACTGTAACACACTCATCTCTTTTTCTTTCGTTTATTATTCATTAAATAACCTGAATAATGTTTCTATTGAGCCAGAAGAGAGACACGTTGTTGTCAAACCTTTGTTTGTGGAGAATTAACAAATTTAAAATGTCGACATAACTTTCTACAAAACTTCATCCAGTCTGAGCTGAAGACTTAAATCTTCTTCTTTGCTGCCTGAAAGACAAAAGACACAAAATAAATGTTCTTTGACAAATAGGCTCATTTAGTTAAATCCATCGGTCTTTTTTATATGTGTGTGTCCATGTCTAACTGAAGGTGTGTGTGTGTGTGTGTGTGTGTGTGTGTGTGTGTGTGTGTGTGTGTGTGTGTGTGTGTGTGTGTGTGTGTGTGTGTGTGTGTGTTGTGTGCGCGCAGGAGGGACGTCGCGCGCTAACGGCATGCTGCTCCACTTCAAGCCCGTGGGCTCTCAGGACGCCCAGCAGCTCCGCATGGAGGCCACGGACGACAAGAAGGCGGCCTCGTTCTGGTTGGCCGCGATGCACAAGGTACGCTGCCGCTGCACCGCGTGCACGTCTTTTTTATTATTGTTCGTTAAAGTCATCGCTGACGTTGTGTAAACGCAGCATCACATAATTCATAACCTGAAGTTAGAATCTCCAAGATGTCTGTTTCGTTTTCTTTGGCGACACCTGTGGCGATCCGTGGTAACTGCAGGTTTTTGGGTCTAACTTCTCTCACAGATTTTGTGATTTTATTTGTAAAAAAATTCTGGAATTATTGCCACAGACACCCAGTTCCTAATACTGAAGAGCTTTCATTAGCTCTGCCCCCCCCCCCCCCCCCCCTCTTCTTAGATAATGATCTAAGAAGTTGTTGTAGCATTTTATTCAATGTTTTCTTGTCATTTTTCATCCAAACATTCATTTTTCTGACCCGTAGTGAGCTGATGTTCATGTCTAACATGTTGTTTCTTTATCATCGCTGTGTCTCCTCACAGGCGGCTAAACTGCTGTATGAAGCTCGGGACCAGTGACGCGCAGGCGGCCTGCAAGACTGAACCTCCGGGCAGCACACACCCAAGTGTTTTTGTACCCGGTCCCACCGGGGGTTTGGTATCGTTTGGATTTTTATTAACGCCAGTTCTGATTCTGCTTATCCGTCTGATTCCTCATCGGTTCCTTGATACCAGTTCTTATCATGGTGATTTATATACAGAAGGAAACACTTTATTACCTCTATAACCAGTACTTTGTACGTCTTGTTTACCACAAATAGGCTGATACTTCTTCTTATTTTCAGAGTTCTTTAAATCCTTTTTGATTTAACACATAAATCAGGGCATGCAGCATTAATGTTTCTACATAAATATGGAACAAACTTTTGTTAGCCACACGATCCTTTGATACCGTTGAACGTTTCACTGGATAACAAATGTTAAATGTGTTGTTACACCTTTTCATAACTTCAGAGAGATGCAGTAAAACTTCAGATAGAGGCACAGTTGTTTTATTCATTTTATATGCTGCAGTTCTTTTGTGTCATCTGGGATTTTATTTCCTAGAAGAGGTGATGAGACACTTAACGGATCCCTGTCGGGATATTTATTTTTATTTCACCGACGCTCCACAGAGGGTCAGCTGAGCACCAAGTAGAGGCTGATGGATACGTGACGCTTGAACCAGTTTGAAAACAGATCTTCCAGATGAAGAATTGTCTCACGCAGGTTAAAGAACATAGAGTTTACCAGGAGTTCTGAGCAGGAGTGAAAGGCATTCTGGGAAATGTAGGATTCTCTAACAGCAGAAAGTTCAGGTGACACGTTTCTGTAAATTGTTTTATTATTAACTCTCCTCTCTGCAACAATTACTCACAGATTTAAATCTTTAGGCCTCGGCGTCTGAGGAAACGAGTGAAGCTTAAACACATAAGTAAATGCTTTAAATGTAGTTTCATGTATTGAAGTTTTGTATGAGCTATTTTGTCAACTATTCCTACTTTTAACACGAGGTACGACGTACTCACATCGTTTTTACCGCTGACGCATAGTTTTTGTAACATTTGTAAACAGTAATCATGTCCCAAACAGAGTTTTCCCTCTTTTTGTCAGTTTGGGAGCTACGTTGTGCTTCAGAGAAACTTTGGTTCTGACTGAGACGGTGAAAATGTTGAGAGAACTTTAGAAAAAAGTCATCTCTACCCCGATAGACGAATACGATTTCTAAAAGTCGACCCTGGTTTGTTCCTCTTGTGTATTATTATAACATTTGACTCATTCATCCACACATCGCTTTATTTCTTAACTATAAGTACGCCCTCAAAAAAATCTTTTGAAGTTTTGACATTTAATGTAGTAACAGTCTGTAATTACCTCTCTGTCTTATAAATAGACTTTATAGAGAGGCCAAGTCCCGCCCATTCCGGTGGACCACCATGGGACCTTTTTTTGGGGGGGGAAATATTTACGGTAGTCCAACGATGAGAGACAAATAATTATTTCATCATGTTTGAATTGTGCCATAAATTACACAGATGATATTTGTCAATTTAAAAGATAATTTTGCAAGTCAAGGAAGTGGCATTCTGTCGTAAAACTGTTGAAGTATAAGACGTATAAAGAAGGAAATACGTAATTAAAAAGACTAGACGCTGGATGAAAACGCTTCCGGTAACACAACGTTACATTTGTGCGTGGAACACCGCTAAGCTAGCTAGCTAACTAGCTAGCAAGCCAAGCTAACGGCCACGTTGGTGTTGCACAGTGAGCGAGACGGGAGATGTAGTTCAGTGAGCGGTTTCACACAAAACTAAAAACAAATGCATCTTTCTTTTCTTGCATAATTATCTTTTAAATTGACAAACATCAGTTGTGTATTTCATGGAAAAATTCAAACAGGATAAAGAAACTTAATATCTGTACATCTCCATTAATAAGGTGGGGCGCCGGATGGAGAGGGACTTCCTCTCTCTATAGGAGATCTCATCAGCTCGTTCGTTTGTGGCGGAGTCCGCCGTTAGCTGTTACTTGTAACGTTAAAATTTTTCTGACTGCTGCTGCTTCACGTTAAAAGCATTCAGCTGGTGAAACATGGCGTAACTCTGTGATGCGAATGTAACGGTGCTACATGAGAGGCACAAACGAAAAGTCAGAGTTCAACTTCTCACAAAATGGAAAATGCCGAATGGACCTTTAAGTCGACATTCAAACATTTCTTAACCCAAACTATCCCTTCATGCAAGGTTGCTCTTTAAGTTTGTAAACTGACAACTTTTTGGAATTTTGGACCACACTCAAGATTTAGTTTTTTAACACGTTTATAATGTTGAAAATATGCTTAAGCATGAAGTGTGTTTGTATTGAGATCAATATTGTAAGAACTAAGTGTCGTAACACAAAACATCTTAACTCTGCATCCTCTTACTAGATTTTTTTCGGGCCGAGGAAGACCGTGAGATGTGGATGAAAGCCCCTGAAAAAAGCTAATAAGTGGACCTTGATAAAACTTTTTGTTGTCAAAAACAGTTAACACTTCAATTTTAAATGCACGGTTGCATTTCAGTTGCTAACACTATGCGATGTATTTAGCAGATTACCAAGTATCATCGGCTTCACCATAATTAGCTTTTTTTTATTTAAATCTTGCTGCCGTTCGTGTGTCTTCCCTGTTTTTCTCTATAAGCTTGAAGAAACAACTTAAAAGTAGTTTAATGAAGAACAGAATTGGATTTGTTGGCATTTTACCTTTTTGTGTCATTGACACCCAATTAAACAACATTCAGCACCTCCACTTTGTAACATAAAGTTTATTTTTATACGCTGCTCACCTAAGAAATAAAATCACTAGTTGTCCTTTAGTTTGAGGCTCCGTGAGGTTTTTCTTGATGGTTATCCAGTTGAGTTCTTCCATTACAGAGCTGTTTGTTATGAAGACGCATGTGATGGCTGCACAGTTGGGAACACTAATGATCATATTGTCCTCTGTAACTGAAGTCTAAAGTAATCCCCTTCTTTAATTCCTCCATTTGTCTTCTGGCTGCCTGCTGCACAGTTTTTCTGGCACTAATGAGATGCATCATCGTTCAGGTTTTAACATCTAAATCCGGTGATATTGGCAGTTATGTTCATTTAAAAGAAATTCAAATTTGCCCCTTTTCAATCACAATCAAAATCATCAAAAACACACAAGCTTACATGGATTTCTACAGTTTAATTCAATATAATTAAATGTTTTATTTCCATTTAAAGCACATTTGTGCGATGCAGCTTTAAACATCTCAAGATCACTGTTATGCCAACATGTGTAGTTATTTATTAGTAATAGTTCATGAACTGAATGAATCTGACGTGTATGATCATACTGTGATGTTCTCTGTGCAGCTCTCATTTATTAGTGGATGAAGAGTTTTGGACTCAGCCAGTGTTTGTACCTGCACTTTAAAGCCCAACCTGATTACTGTCCTTTTAATCCCAGCGCTTCGTTAATTACAACGCTTCTGCTCACTTTGTTGGATTATTCTCTTGGGAATAAAAATCAAGTCTTTGTACATTTGTTGTGTCGACTGTGTCTTTTGTAAAAGTGGATTTCAACAGATAAACAGAAGAGAAACATCGACCGATATAAAAGTCTATGATTCCTGAGAAACCTTTGACTTTTTTCATCAAACATTAATATGTCTTTTTAATGACTTTCTTTCGACATGTGATACTATGACTACAATCCAGAACGTGTACTTAAAGTATTACAATAATTCAGTGGAGGAAACTGTCCCTGTGGCTGTTATGTGCTACATAATAAGATTGTTATTATTACTACTGATGCATCAGTGTGAAAGAAGCATATTAATATCGTAGAAACAGATGCATTATCCAAAATAAAACTCACAAGCACACAGAAAACAAGAAATATGCCTCAACATCACATTTTAGAAGCTGACAACATAAAACGTTTGCGATTTGTTTTCCTCGATTATCAAAATATTTGCCATTTCTATTTTATGGAAGGAACTTTTAACTGGTTATGAAACGGTCTCAGTAGCACTGATCTTCTATCTGACCTGCATCAGTAAACAGACCATTTGTTGTTTGTTTCCTGGACCACTGGCCGAGTGCCGTAAAGGCTAAAAAAGCTGCGCTGGTTAAAATATAGGCGCTCCGTCAAAATGTAATAATTCTCAATTATCTATCGGTTTTAGGTCCAGGGTCCGGATACAATGGCGTCTGGGTCCGGATCCGGACTGCGGTCCGCTTATTAGTGACCCCTGGTATAGCATGTTGAAAAAAGTCATAGTATAGCATGTCGAAAAAAGTCATAGTATAGCATGTCGAAAAAAGTCATGGTATAGCATGTTGAAAAGTCATAGTATAGCATGTCGAAAAAAGTCATAGTATAGCATGTCGAAAAAAGTCATGGTATAGCATGTTGAAAAGTCATAGTATAGCATGTCGAAAAAAGTCATAGTATAGCATGTCGAAAAGTCATAGTATAGCATGTCGAAAAAAGTCATAGTATAGTATGTTGAAAAAAGTCATAGTATAGCATGTCGAAAAAAAATCATAGTGTAGTATGTTGAAAAAAGTCATAGTATAGCATGTCGAAAAAAGTCATAGTATAGCATGTCGAAAAAAGTCATAGTATAGCATGTCGAAAAAAGTCATAGTATAGCATGTCGAAAAAAGTCATAGTATAGCATGTCGAAAAAAGTCATAGTATAGCATGTCGAAAAATGTCATAATATAGCATGTCAAAAAAAGTCATAGTATAGCATGTCAAAAAAAGTCATAGTATAGCATGTCGAAAAAAGTCATAGTATAGCATGTCGAAAAAAGTCATGGTATAGCATGTTGAAAAGTCATAGTATAGCATGTTGAAAAAAGTCATAGTATAGCATGTCGAAAAAAGTCATGGTATAGCATGTTGAAAAGTCATAGTATAGCATGTCGAAAAAAGTCATGGTATAGCATGTCGAAAAAAGTCGTGGTATAGCATGTTGAAAAGTCATAGTATAGCATGTCGAAAAAAGTCATAGTATAGCATGTCGAAAAGTCATAGTATAGCATGTCGAAAAATGTCATAGTATAGCATGTCGAAAAATGTCATAGTATAGCATGTCGAAAAAAGTCGTGGTATAGCATGTTGAAAAGTCATAGTATAGCATGTCGAAAAAAGTCATAGTATAGCATGTCGAAAAGTCATAGTATAGCATGTCGAAAAATGTCATAGTATAGCATGTCGAAAAATGTCATAGTATAGCATGTCGAAAAATGTCATAGTATAGCATGTCGAAAAAAGTCATAGTATAGCATGTCGAAAAGTCATAGTATAGCATGTCGAAAAAAGTCATAGTATAGCATGTCGAAAAAAGTCATAGTATAGCATGTCGAAAAAAGTCATGGTATAGCATGTTGAAAAGTCATAGTATAGCATGTCGAAAAAAGTCATAGTATAGCATGTCGAAAAGTCATAGTATAGGATGTCGAAAAAAGTCATAGTATAGCATGTCGAAAAAAGTCATAGTATAGCATGTCGAAAAAAGTCATAGTATAGCATGTCGAAAAGTCATAGTATAGCATGTCGAAAAAAGTCATAGTATAGCATTTCGAAAAATGTCATAGTATAGCATGTCGAAAAATGTCATAGTATAGCATGTCGAAAAAAGTCATAGTATAGCATGTCGAAAAAAGTCATAGTATAGCATGTCGAAAAAAGTCATGGTATAGCATGTCGAAAAAAGTCATAGTATAGCATGTCGAAAAAAGTCATAGTATAGTATGTTGAAAAAAGTCATAGTATAGCATGTCGAAAAAAGTCATAGTGTAGTATATTGAAAAAAGTCATAGTATCGTATGTCAAAAATTGTCATAGTATAGCATGTCAAAAATTGTCATAGTATAGCATGTTGAAAAGTCATAGTATAGTATGTCAAAAATTGTCATAGTATAGCATGTTGAAAGAAGTCATAGTATAGTATGTCGAAAAGTCATAGTATAGCATGTCGAAAAAAGTCATAGTATAGCATGTCGAAAAAAGTCATAGTATAGCATGTTGAAAAATTTCATAGTATAGCATGTCGAAAAAAGTCATAGTATAGCATGTCGAAAAATTTCATAGTTTAGCATGTCGAAAAAAGTCATAGTATAGCATGTCGAAAAAAGTCATAGTATAGCATGTCGAAAAGTCATAGTATAGCATGTCGAAAAAAGTCATAGTATAGCATTTCGAAAAATGTCATAGTATAGCATGTCGAAAAGTCATAGTATAGCGTGTCGAAAAAAGTCATAGTATAGCATGTCGAAAAAAGTCATGGTATAGCATGTTGAAAAGTCATAGTATAGCATGTCGAAAAAAGTCATAGTATAGCATGTCGAAAAGTCATAGTATAGCATGTCGAAAAGTCATAGTATAGCATGTCGAAAAAAGTCATAGTATAGCATGTCGAAAAAAGTCATAGTATAGTATGTTGAAAAAAGTCATAGTATAGCATGTCGAAAAAAGTCATAGTGTAGTATGTTGAAAAAAGTCATAGTATCGTATGTCAAAAATTGTCATAGTAAAGCATGTCAAAAATTGTCATAGTATAGCATGTTGAAAAAAGTCATAGTATAGTATGTTGAAAAAAGTCATAGTATAGCATGTCGAAAAAAGTCATAGTATAGCATGTCGAAAAAAGTCATAGTATAGCATGTCGAAAAAAGTCATAGTATAGCATGTCGAAAAATTTCATAGTATAGCATGTCGAAAAAAGTCATAGTATAGCATGTCGAAAAATTTCATAGTTTAGCATGTCGAAAAAAGTCATAGTATAGCATGTCGAAAAAAGTCATGGTATAGCATGTTGAAAAGTCATAGTATAGCATGTCGAAAAAAGTCATAGTATAGCATGTCGAAAAAAGTCATGGTATAGCATGTTGAAAAGTCATAGTATAGCATGTCGAAAAGTCATAGTATAGCATGTCGAAAAAAGTCGTGGTATAGCATGTTGAAAAGTCATAGTATAGCATGTTGAAAAAAGTCATAGTATAGCATGTCGAAAAAAGTCATGGTATAGCATGTTGAAAAGTCATAGTATAGCATGTTGAAAAAAGTCATAGTATAGCATGTCGAAAAGTCATAGTATAGCATGTCGAAAAATGTCATAGTATAGCATGTCGAAAAAAGTCATAGTATAGCATGTCGAAAAAAGTCATAGTATAGCATGTCGAAATGTCATAGTATAGCATGTCGAAAAAAGTCATACTATAGCATTTCGAAAAATGTCATGGTATAGCATGTTGAAAAGTCATAGTATAGCATGTCGAAAAAAGTCATAGTATAGCATGTCGAAAAAAGTCATGGTATAGCATGTTGAAAAGTCATAGTATAGCATGTCGAAAAAAGTCATAGTATAGCATGTCGAAAAGTCATAGTATAGCATGTCGAAAAAAGTCATAGTATAGCATGTCGAAAAAAGTCATAGTATAGCATGTCGAAAAAAGTCATAGTATAGTATGTTGAAAAAAGTCATAGTATAGCATGTCGAAAAAAGTCATAGTGTAGTATGTTGAAAAAAGTCATAGTATCGTATGTCAAAAATTGTCATAGTATAGCATGTCAAAAATTGTCATAGTATAGCATGTTGAAAAAAGTCATAGTATAGTATGTCAAAAATTGTCATAGTATAGTATGTCGAAAAAAGTCATAGTATAGCATGTCGAAAAATGTCATAGTATAGCATGTCGAAAAAAGTCACAGTATAGCATGTCGAAAAAAGTCATAGTATAGCATGTCGAAAAAAGTCATAGTATAGCATGTCGAAAAATTTCATAGTATAGCATGTCGAAAAAAGTCATGGTATAGCATGTTGAAAAGTCATAGTATAGCATGTCGAAAAAAGTCATAGTATAGCATGTCGAAAAAAGTCATGGTATAGCATGTTGAAAAGTCATAGTATAGCATGTCGAAAAAAGTCATAGTATAGCATGTTGAAAAATGTCATAGTATAGCATGTCGAAAAAAGTCATAGTATAGCATGTCGAAAAATTTCATAGTATAGCATGTCGAAAAAAGTCATAGTATAGCATGTCGAAAAAAGTCATGGTATAGCATGTTGAAAAGTCATAGTATAGCATGTCGAAAAAAGTCATAGTATAGCATGTCGAAAAAAGTCATGGTATAACATGTTGAAAAGTCATAGTATAGCATGTCGAAAAAAGTCATAGTATAGCATGTTGAAAAAAGTCATTGTATAGCATGTCGAAAAAAGTCATAGTATAGCATGTCGAAAAGTCATAGTATAGCATGTCGAAAAAAGTCATGGTATAGCATGTCGAAAAAAGTCGTGGTATAGCATGTTGAAAAGTCATAGTATAGCATGTCGAAAAAGTCATAGTATAGCATGTCGAAAAAAGTCATAGTATAGCATGTCGAAAAATGTCATAGTATAGCATGTCGAAAAATGTCATAGTATAGCATGTCGAAAAAAGTCATAGTATAGCATGTCGAAAAGTCATAGTATAGCATGTCGAAAAAAGTCATAGTATAGCATGTCGAAAAAAGTCATAGTATAGCATGTCGAAAAGTCATAGTATAGCATGTCGAAAAAAGTCATAGTATAGCATGTTGAAAAGTCATAGTATAGCATGTCGAAAAAAGTCATAGTATAGCATGTTGAAAAAAGTCATAGTATAGCATGTTGAAAAAAGTTATGGTATAGCATGTTGAAAAGTCATAGTATAGCATGTCGAAAAATGTCATAGTATAGCATGTCGAAAAAAGTCATAGTATAGTATGTCGAAAAGTCATAGTATAGCATGTCGAAAAAAGTCATAGTATAGCTTGTCGAAAAAAGTCATAGTATAGCATGTCGAAAAGTCATAGTATAGCATGTCGAAAAAAGTCATAGTATAGTATGTTGAAAAGTCATAGTATAGCATGTCGAAAAAAGTCATAGTGTAGTATGTTGAAAAAAGTCATAGTATCGCATGTCGAAAAAAGTCATGGTATAGCATGTCGAAAAGTCATAGTATAGCATGTCGAAAAAAGTCATAGTATAGCATGTCGAAAAAGTCATAGTATAGCATGTCGTAAAAAGTCATAGTATAGCATTTCGAAAAATGTCATAGTATAGCATGTCGAAAAAAGTCATGGTATAGCATGTTGAAAAGTCATAGTATAGCATGTCGAAAAAAGTCATAATATAGCATGTCGAAAAGTCATAGTATAGCATGTCGAAAAAAGTCATAGTATAGCATGTCGAAAAAAGTCATAGTGTAGTATGTTGAAAAAAGTCATAGTATAGTATGTCAAAAATTGTCATAGTATAGCATGTCAAAAATTGTCATAGTATAGCATGTTGAAAAAAGTCATAGTATAGTATGTTGAAAAAAGTCATAGTATAGCATGTCGAAAAATGTCATAGTATAGCATGTCGAAAAAAGTCATAGTATAGCATGTTGGAATTATTCATTTCAAGATCTTATGCCTCAAACACACATACATATACTCATCTGTATGCCAATACACTTGTCTCCATATTTACCTTTCAATCAATCATTTGTACAATGAAAGAAAAACCAACATTTTGCTGCTGGTGAGGGTCTGGTTTCTGGGACATGAGACATATGCTTCGACCAGGAACAACCCGAAAAATCTACCTTGAGCTGCCGCCCTATGGGCCCACCGCTCGAAGGGATATGTGGAGGGGTGATTGGGTAAAAGGACTAAAGGGGATTCTTTCCTGTGAGTTTTGATGTGTACCTTTAGATCTGTGTTGAACCTAAATCTTTTATCACAAACTGAGCAGCTGTAAGGTTTCTCCCCTGTGTGGATTCTCATGTGTGTCTTCAGAGTTCCTCTGGTGCTAAATGTTTTCTCACACTCAGAACATCTCAGTAGTTTCTCTCCAGCACTACATCTTGAATCACTGACAAGGACTTCATCAGGTTTCACAGAGTTTAAACCTGACTGAGGTTCTCTGGTCTCCTTCCAATCAACACTGTCATCAGTGTCAGAAGAGTCTCCAGTCTTGTCATCAGTATCTTGTCCTTGATGTCTATCTGGATCTGAGTTCCTGTCTGGTTCTGGTCCTCCACAGTCTTCTCCATCAGCTTCTGTTTCCAACTGTTCAGTTTGTCTTTGATGAAGCTGTGAGGACTGAGCTTCCTCTTCATCATCTTCACTCTTCACAGGAGTGAATGAGAACTTGACATCAGCCTCCTCCAGACCTTGAAGCTGCTCTCCCTCCTGACAGGTCCAGAGGTGCTCTGGACTATTATATATGGATAATGTAATATCCATATATTATAGTAAGACACTGTCAGGGATCATGTTTCTGCAAAATGAGTACTTTTATTACTATTGTTTGTAGTCCAATTACCTAATTTTCTGTTCAGTGAACGATGAACTGAAGTCAGGTTGAATGTGTGAGGTGAGATGTGAAGGACAGCTGACAAGTGATCGTCGGTGAGAGAGGATCTGGATCTGGATTTATTAAACTTCATCACAGAGAATGTTTGTTCACATATGGAGGTCGATCCAAAGAGAACCAACCTCTTCTGAGCGATAGATAAATAAACACAATAAAAACAATGCAGCTGTATTCTGGCATGATGTACACTTATTTTCGTGTTATTCCTAATTTCCCATTGACGTCCCGTGGGCCGTACAATGCCCAGGTCTGCGATACACAAATATTGGTATCGGTGCATCCCTGCATTAGAACACAAGTAAATCTGAGCTATCAATGTGGTCTGATGTGATGAAATGTTTAAACACAATATATGGAACAAAAGACATTACTATGTATTATATTATCTGGTTCCAGTGTATCAATGGAACCAGATAATATAACAATTTAATCAACTCTTATGTGACCATGAACATATGAACCATTTTAGAATTCAACAAGCTGCAAAATCCAACTGTGTTCAGCAGTAAGTCAGGTAATATTCATTTTAATATATTTCCATCAACCCTCAAATCAAAGAATAAAGACACTTCATGGAGAATTCAGGTGTATTTTCCCTTTAACTCACGAGATGCAGGTAACATGTTTTGTACTTGTATGAATATAATTCATTTAATCTTATTTGCAATTTGTATATACACTGTGTTGGCATCTTATTTTGAAAACCGGATGTTCATATGAAACCGGATGTTCTCTCACGTTAATCTTTCCGCTAACTTTGCAAAATCCTTCGCTCGCTCCCGATCTGTGCGTGGGGAGCCTGCAGGATCGCTGAACGGACTTTGTCGTCCCACGCAGGAGGAGATGAAGGTTCCGGCCGGACCTCCGCTCCAAAAACCCCCTAAAGGATTTATTACTTCTTCAATCCAGCTCCACCGAGCCCCGGCACCGGAAAAAATGAGTATATAAAGACCCATATAACCTAAAAAGAAATTGTAACTAATCAAATCAAGAATAGTTTTATTTTGTGTGAGCTGTTGCTGTGTCCCTGCTAAACTATCCTGCAATAAATATCAAATCTGCATTTAAAGTAAATTTCTCAGAAAATTCATTACCTGGTAGTAAATGTTCCTCATTACATTTACTTTAGTCATTTAGCAGACGCTTTTATCCAAAGCGACTTATCTTTTTACACACCGTAGACGCAGCTACAGGAGCAATTAGGGGGTTAAGTGTCTTGCTCAAGGAATAGAAGGTGAGTAGGTAGGAGCGGGGGATCAAACCGCAGACCCTCTGATTGAAAGGCGGCCATGCTCTCCACTTAGCCACGGTCACTCACGGATCTAATGTGTGGCTTGATTTGTCCAGAGGTGATTTATTATAAAGTCTTATTGCAGTGGGCAGGAATGTTCTCCTGTATCTGTATCTGTATTTTACTCGCCTGTGGTGGAAAAAAGGGAGGGGGAAGTCCTTCGGTGCGCACACACATACACCTATACACACATACATACACACACACACACACACACACACACACACACATACTAATGCACACAATTAACTACAGACAGGAAATTGGTCACTTAACTGTGACTTCAAATCTAACACAGCCACTTCAATGCATGTGATTTTGAAGGGCTTTCATTTTGAAATGCTATATCAGAATGTCCTGGTTCTCTCTGAGTGACACCTTGAGATGGTCTGCTATTAACCTGAAGTGAAATGATTTTGTAACTATGCACCATTTCCTTTAAAATCCCATGCTATACTATGACTTTTTTTGACATGCTATACCATGACTTTTTTTCCACATGCTATACCATGACTTCTTTTTTTCCACATGCTATACCATGACTTTTTTTCCACATGCTATACCGTGACCTTTTTTCCACATGCTATACCGTGACCTTTTTTCCACATTCTATACCGTGACCTTTTTTCGACATGCTATACCGTGACTTTTTTTCGACATGCTATACCGTGACTTTTTTTCCACATGCTATACCGTGACTTTTTTTCCACATGCTATACCGTGACTTTTTTTCCACATGCTATACCAGGGGTCACTAATAGGCGGACCGCGGTCCGGATCCGGACCCAGACACCGTTGTATCCGGACCCTGGACCTAAAACCGAATTGAGAATTATTAAATTTTGATGGAGCGCCTATATTTTAACCGGCGCAGATTTTCTAGCCTTTACGACACTCTGTCTGTGGTCCAGGAAACAAACCGACCAATTACATGTGTTGTAAATCACATCACGTGATGCAGCTCAGTCAATCAAATATGGGTATTCCGACACGTTTCCTGACTCGAGTGAGTAATTTACAGACACGGGGCTGAGACGAGGAAAGAGAACGAAGAGCAGGAGCATTATTACGTGAGTCAGAGAAGTTGTTTCACATGACGTTCTCCAAAAAGAGAAAAGTGGTCAGAGAGACCAGAGAGACTAGAGTCTTTAACCAAGAATGAACAGACTCTTATAGGTTAATTCTTCCCACGGACAGTTTAAAAACAGTGTGTCTCATTATGTTCATTACATTACAGTCATTTAGCAGACACTTTTATCCAAAGCAACTTACAATAAATGCATTCAACATTGGTAATCAAAAGAACTACTAGTCACCAGAAGTCAGAAGTACATCTCCTTTTCCAAACAAGCATCTAAGAGCATAACTCAGAGCCAAAGTACAGTGCAGAAACAAACAAAAACAGTAAGTGCAAAACAAAGTAATACGAATACAATAAGTGCAACAAGCTAGTATGAATACAATAAGTGCTAAGTGGAAGGCTCAGGGTAGCACTTCCTGAAGAGGTGGGTCTTCAGCCTGATGAAAGATGGGCAGCGACTCCGCTGTCCTGACGTCAGTGGGAAGTTCATTCCACCACTGTGGGGCCAGGACAGAAAACAGCCGTGACCGGGTCCATCGGCCGCAGGGACCTCTGAGCGACGGGGGGACCGATCGCCCCGAGGCAGCAGAGCGAAGTGGTCGGGCGGGGGTGTAAGGCTTGACCGTGGCCTGGAGATAGGAAGGAGCTGTTCCTTTCACTGCCCTGTAGGCTAGCACCAGAGTCTTAAACTGGATGCGAGCTCTCAGAGGTCTGATGGCCGACGCCGGGGCTCCGGCGAGTAGAGAGTTGCAGTAGTCCAGGCGGGAGATGACAAGAGCCTGGATGAGAACCTGCGCCGTCTCGTCAGTGAGGAAGGGACGAATCCTCCTGATGTTGTAGAGCAGGAATCTGCAGGAGCGTGTAACGGATGAAATGTTTGCTGAGAATGACAGTTGGTCATCCAGGGTCACACCCAGGTTCCTCGCAGTCCGAGTCGGCGTCACCACGGTATCATTTATGGTGATGGACAGGTCCCGGTGCGGGCAACCCTTCCCCGGGAGGAACAGTAGCTCGGTTTTGTCTAGGTTGAGGTGGTGTGTCGTCATCCACTTCGAGATGTCAGCCTCGAGTGTCTCTCCACTTGGGTGTCACTGGGGGGAAATGACAAGACAAGCTGGGTGTCATCGGCATAAATGTTCAGAGACCGTGACGATTATTAGGAGGAAATGGTGCATAGTTACAAAATCATTTCACCTCAGCTTGATAGCAGACCACCTCAAGGTGTCACTCAGCGAGAACCAGGACATTCTGATGTAGCATTTCAAAACTAAAGTCCTTCGAAATCGCATGCATGAGCTAACGTCAAATCACAAATTGTCTCATGCATGAGATTTTGAAAGGCTTTAATTTTGAAATGCTACATCAGAATGTCCTGGTTCTCACTGAGTGACACCTTGAGGTGGTGTGCTTTCAACCTGAGGTGAAATTGGTTTGTGACTATGCACAGTTTCCTTTAAAATCCCATACTATACTATGACTTTTTTCGACACGCTATACTATGACTTTTTTCGACATGCTATACTATGACTTTTTTCAACATGCTATACTATGTTTTATTTCGACATGCTATACTATGTTTTATTTCGACATGCTATACTATGACTTTTTTCGACATGCTATACTATGTTTTATTTCGACATGCTATACTATGACTTTTTTCGACATACTATACTATGACTTTTCGACATGCTATACTATGACTTTTTTCGACATGCTATACTATGACTTTTCAACATGCTATACCATGACTTTTTTCGACATGCTATACCATGACTTTTTTCGACATGCTATACTATGTTTTATTTCGACATGCTATACTATGACTTTTTTCGACATGCTATACTATGTTTTATTTCGACATGCTATACTATGACTTTTTTCAACATACTATACTATGACTTTTTTCGACATGCTATACTATGACTTTTCAACATGCTATACTATGTTTTATTTCGACATGCTATACTATGACTTTTTTCGACATGCTATACTATGTTTTATTTCGACATGCTATACTATGACTTTTTTCAACATGCTATACTATGACTTTTCGACATGCTATACTATGACTTTTTTCGACATGCTATACTATGACTTTTCAACATACTATACTATGACTTTTTTCGACATGCTATACTATGACTTTTTTCGACATGCTATACTATGACTTTTCGACATGCTATACTATGACATTTTTCGACATGCTATACTATGACTTTTCAACATGCTATACTATGACTTTTTTCGACATGCAATACTATGACATTTTTCGACATGCTATACTATGACATTTTTCGACATGCTATACTATGACTTTTCAACATGCTATACTATGACTTTTTTCGACATGCTATACTATGACTTTTTTCGACATGCTATACTATGACATTTTTCGACATGCTATACTATGACTTTTTTCGACATGCTATACTATGACTTTTTTCGACATGCTATACTATGACTTTTCAACATGCTATACCACGACTTTTCAACATGCTATACCACGACTTTTTTCGACATGCTATACTATGACTTTTTTTCGACATGCTATACTATGACTTTTCAACATGCTATACCATGACTTTTTTCAACATGCTATACTATGACTTTTTTCGACATGCTATACTATGACTTTTCAACATGCTATACCATGACTTTTCAACATGCTATACCATGACTTTTTTCGACATGCTATACCATGACTTTTTTCGACATGCTATACTATGTTTTATTTCGACATGCTATACTATGACTTTTTTCAACATACTATACTATGACTTTTTTCAACATGCTATACTATGACAATTTTTGACATACTATACTAGGACTTTTTTCAACATGCTATACTATGACAATTTTTGACATGCTATACTATGACAATTTTTGACATACGATACTATGACTTTTTTCAACATACTACACTATGACTTTTTTCGACATGCTATACTATGACTTTTTTCAACATACTATACTATGACTTTTTTCAACATGCTATACTATGACTTTTTTCGACATGCTATACTATGACTTTTTTCGACATGCTATACTATGACTTTTCGACATGCTATACTATGACTTTTCGACATGCTATACTATGACTTTTTTCGACATGCTATACTATGACTTTTTCGACATGCTATACTATGACTTTTCGACATGCTATACTATGACTTTTTTCGACATGCTATACTATGACATTTTTCGACATGCTATACTATGACATTTTTCGACATGCTATACTATGACTTTTCAACATGCTATACTATGACTTTTTTCGACATGCTATACTATGACTTTTTTCGACATGCTATACTATGACTTTTTTCGACATGCTATACTATGACTTTTTTCGACATGCTATACTATGACTTTTCAACATGCTATACCACGACTTTTTTCGACATGCTATACTATGACTTTTTTCGACATGCTATACTATGACTTTTCGACATGCTATACTATGACTTTTTTCGACATGCTATACTATGACTTTTTTCGACATGCTATACTATGACTTTTCAACATGCTATACTATGACTTTTTTCGACATGCTATACTATGACTTTTCAACATGCTATACTATGACATTTTTCGACATGCTATACTATGACTTTTTTCAACATACTATACCATGACTTTTTTCGACATGCTATACCATGACTTTTTTCGACATGCTATACTATGTTTTATTTCGACATGCTATACTATGACTTTTTTCGACATGCTATACTATGACTTTTTTCGACATGCTATACTATGACATTTTTCGACATGCTATACTATGACTTTTTTCAACATGCTATACTATGACAATTTTTGACATACTATACTAGGACTTTTTTCAACATGCTATACTATGACAATTTTTGACATGCTATACTATGACAATTTTTGACATACGATACTATGACTTTTTTCAACATACTACACTATGACTTTTTTCGACATGCTATACTATGACTTTTTTCAACATACTATACTATGACTTTTTTCGACATGCTATACTATGACTTTTTTCGACATGCTATACTATGACTTTTTTCGACATGCTATACTATGACTTTTCGACATGCTATACTATGACTTTTTTCGACATGCTATACTATGACTTTTCGACATGCTATACTATGACATTTTTCGAAATGCTATACTATGACTTTTTTCAACATGCTATACTATGACTTTTCGACATGCTATACTATGACTTTTTTCAACATGCTATACTATGACTTTTTTCGACATGCTATACTATGACTTTTCGACATGCTATACTATGACTTTTTTCGATATGCTATACTATGACTTTTTTCGACATGCTATACTATGACTTTTTTCGACATGCTATACTATGAGACTTTTCGACATGCTATACTATGACTTTTTTCGACATGCTGTACTATGACTTTTCAACATGCTATACCACGAATTTTTTCGACATGCTATACCACGACTTTTTTCAACATGCTATACTATGACTTTTTTCAACATGCTATACTATGACAATTTTTGACATATTATACTATGACTTTTTTCAACATGCTATACTATGACAATTTTCGACATACTATACTATGACTTTTTTCGACATGCTATACTATGACTTTTCAACATGCTATACCATGACTTTTTTCAACATGCTATACCATGACTTTTTTCAACATGCTATACTATGACTTTTTTCAACATGCTATACTATGTTTTATTTCGACATGCTATACCATGACTTTTTTCAACATGCTATACTATGACTTTTCGACATGCTATACTATGACTTTTCGACATGCTATACTATGACTTTTCGACATGCTATACTATGACTTTTTTCGTCATGCTCTACTATGACATTTTTCGACATGCTATACTATGATATTTTTTGACATGCTATACTATGACTTTTTTCGACATGCTATACTATGACAATTTTCGACGTGCTATATTATGACTTTTTTCGACATGCTCTACTATGACATTTTTCGACATGCTATACTATATTTTTCAACATACTATGACTTTTTTCGACATACTATACTATGACTTTTTTCGACATACTATACTATGACTTTTTTCGACATGCTATACTACGACTTTTTTTAGACCTTTGCACCTTTATAATAATCTAATAATAATAATTAAAGTGAGGAGGACAGGGAAACTACTTTAAAGAATTAACTCCAATCTTATCATTTAGATTAAATGAAAAAAAGAAGAAGCAGCATATTGCTATTGGTGAGGGTCTGGTTTCCGGGACATGAGACATATGGTTCGACCAAGAACAACCTGAAAAATCTACATTGAGCCGCCGCCCTATGGGCCCACCGCTCCAAGGGATATGTGATGGGGTGATTGGGTAAAAGGGCTAAAGGGGATTCTTTCCTGTGTGAGTTTCCATGTGTACCTTTAGAGATGCATTGCGCTTAAATCTTTTATTACAAACTGAGGAGCTGAAAGGTTTCTCTCCTGTGTGGATTCTCATGTGTCTCTGTAAATGTGCAGATTAGTAAAAAGATTTCTTACAAATTGAGCAGCTGAAAGGTTTCTCTCCTGTGTGGCTTCTCATGTGTCTCTTCAGATTTCCACTGGTGCCAAATGTTTTCTCACACTCAGAGCATCTAAAAAGTCTATAATGATCCACCGCCCTATGGGCCCAACGCTAGAAGGGATGTGCGGAGGGGTGATTGGGTAAAAGGGCTAAAGGGGATTCTTTCCTGTGTGAGTTTTCATGTGTACCTTTAAAGCTCCGTTGCGCTTAAATCTTTTAGCACAAACTGAGCAGCAGTAAGGTTTCTCTCCTGTGTGGATTCTCATGTGTCTGTTCAGATCTCCACTTCCAATGAAACCTTGATCACAAACTGAGCAGCTGTAAGGTTTCTCTCCCGTGTGGGTTCTCATGTGTTGCTTCAGATCTCCACTTCTAGTGAAATTTTTCTCACAAACTGAGCAGCTGAAAGGTTTCTCTCCTGTGTGGATTCTCATGTGTCTCTGTAAAACCTGTTTCTGTGCAAAAGATTTCTCACAAACTGAGCAGCTGAATGGTTTCTCTCCTGTGTGGATTCTCATGTGTTTCTGTAAATGTGAACAATCGTTAAAAGATTTCTGACAAACTGAGCAGCTGTAAGGTTTCTCTCCCGTATGGATTATCATGTGTTTCTGTAAATTTGCACGCTGGTTAAAAGATTTCGTGCAAACTGAACAGCTGTAAGGTTTCTCTCCTGTGTGGATTCTCATGTGTTTCTTCAGATTTCCACTGGTGCCAAAAGTTTTCTCACACTCAGAACATCTAAATAGTTTCTCTCCAGCACTACATCTTGAATCACTGACAAGGACTTCATCAGGTTTCACAGAGTTTAAACCTGACTGAGGTTCTCTGGTCTCCTTCCAATCATTACTGTCATCAGTGTCAGAAGAGTCTCCGGTCTTGTCATCAGTATCTGGTTCTGGATGTCTGTCTGGATCTGGTCCTCCACAGTCCTCTCCATCAGCTTCTGTTTCCATCTGTTCAGTTCGTCTTTGATGGAGCTCTGAGGACTGAGCTTCCTCTTCATCATCTTCACTCTTCACAAGAGTGAATGAGAACTTGACATCAGCCTCCTCCAGCCCTTGAAGCTGCTCTCCCTCCTGACTGGTCCAGAGTTCCTCCTGTTCCTCTTTAATGTGTGGGGGCTCTGGGTCCTCCTGTTCCTCTTTAATGTGTGGGGGCTCTGGGTCCTCCTGTTCCTCTTTAATGTGTGGGGGCTCTGGGTCCTCCTGCTCCTCTTTAATGTGTGGGGGCTCTGGGTCCTCCTGTTCCTCTTTAATGTGTGGGGGCTCTGGGTCCTCCTGTTCCTCTTTAATGTGTGAGGGCTCTGGGTCCTCCTGTTCCTCTTTAATGTGTGGGGACTCTGGGTCCTCCGGTTCCTCTTTAATGTGTGGGGGCTCTGGGTCCTCCTGTTCCAGACTGGAGCTCCACTCCTGCTGCTCAGGAGGAACCTCTTCTTTAACCACCAACAGCTGCTGGACGTCTGCAGGAAAACAGTAAACACACACAGAGACGTTACAAAGAAATATTAGTATTGAGCAAACAGTCTCCTGTAGATACACTTGTTTTCCTGCCATCATTCCCTCTTACACTCCCTGTGCACAGCTACCAAACAGACATGCCGACACAAATTGTAAAGACACAACGCACCAGCAGCAATGAGGTCATCAATAGTTTACGTGGTAAGAAAGTGTGGTACTACCAAACATTGTTAAGTATTCAAAGAACCTGCATCCTGCATACAGTCCGGCTGAGATGTGATCATGTGGGCAGTTATAGTTGACTAATGTACGTAAACCTGCCACCGTAGAAACAGTGGACAGAACCTTCAGAAGCAGCCACAACGTAACCGTGGACGTGCATCATAGCTGCGCTCCGTTTCTGAACCAATAGCGCTCCACCTTGGTAGTCAGCCGTAGAGAACATCCATGTGAAGATGATGAAACTGAAATGTGACAATAACAACAACGACACAATCTGAACTAATAAACTTCATCTAGAGACTGCTCTCAGGAAGCTATAGGCCAACCCCCTCCTACACAAACACAAAGTTATTGAATATTTTTTCAAATAAAACAAAAAATCTACATTACACAAAAGCACATTTTTCTATAACTGTTGTAGTATAACCAGGAGGAAGCCTTTGATGTATGAAATAATTTTGATCATGCTACACTTTGTAACACTGAAGTTATTGAATATTTATCTCAATAAAAAATTGCCAAAATTATGCAGAAGTATTTATTTATTTACTAAAATAATCATGGTAGTATAACCAAGAAGAGCCTATTGATGTATGAAGTGTATTTGGTTACAGTTCAGGTGAAATGTCGACTAAACGTGAACGTTTAATAAACTTCAAATAGTCGTTGAAAAAAAACTTTCACTTTAAAACGTATTTTCAACCTCACCGTGTTTTAACGTTGAAATGCTCACAGTAAAAATGTGTAGCAACTAAATAGTCATAATAACACATCAGTTTCCACTTACAGGACGAAGAAGACCAAGTGACACAGGAAACAATAATTTGTATTTATTAAACAATATAAATATAACAAACAATGTTCTTTAATTACAACCATAATCTCCCTTTCCTTCTTTAAATGTCGCTGTCAAAGCCACACAGGAGCTGGATTCAGATGGTCTGCTATATTAACTAGGTGGACAAATGTAAATATAACAAGATTTATTCAAAAAGTTTTCCCTTTTGAACCAGTTTTAAACGTCTTTTCATCGGAAATATTCTCACTTGGATATTAAACGGTATAATACTTTATATTGTTTGTATATTGCTGTAAGCCAAACAATGTATTTACCGTCTTCTTGTTAGTACATCACTTTGTTTTACTCACTTCCTCCACATTTAAACTGTGTACAGCCCCACTCTCTGTCTGTCGTGTCTGTTAAATGTCCTAAAAATTATATTTTTGATTACGTTTTAGGTGCTGAAGCATCACCGCGGTTCTCCCGTGCCATGCTGCTTTTGCATATCTTGCAATTAACACACCCTTTCGATTTATTTAGTGTGAAATGCTCCCACACCTTGGATGACTCAGGTCGTACTGATTTCTCTGCCTCCGCCGTGTGTTTCAGAACAACGTTAAAGGTTTCTCCGATGGTCTTTCCTCTACCTCCGCTCTGCGCTCAACCAACTTTTTTTTTTATACTCAAACATCTCCGCGACTTATTGAGTGGCGTAAGAATCGCGCGACACAACGAATTGATAATGAAATTCGTTGCCAACGCTTTTAATAATAGACGTCATTCAAAACGGTACAATGCATCTTATCCATATTTACAATTACATTACAGTCATTTAGCAGACGCTTTTATCCAAAGCGTCTTACAATAAGTGTATTCATCATAGGTATTCAAGAGAACTACTAGTCACCAGAAGTCATAAGTGAGAGACAGCGGCACCTCAGCGGCAAGCGTCAGTCAGGCGTCAGTCAGGCGCCACAACTGTGGCAAGCGAGCGGCACTCGTTCGGCACCCGTCAAGAAGCTGCAGAGCCGAGCGGGTGGAGCCACATTTCCTAAGAACACGTTGTTGTCACGATAGGATTTTGATTAAACCCCATTACGAACTGTATTGCATCAAACAATCCACAGATTAATCGAAAAGTTGATTATTGCCGTGTACATGGATAAATTAATATTAAATCGCATGTAGTCAACTATTGTTGCTAACATACTCCCATCGGCCCACGTTTATTTATTTTTCTTCTAATGTTACCCTGGTATGTGCTCGCACCATAGACTAACAGCTGACTTGCATACGGTCATTCTATTGCCTTGATTTATATTTTGACATTTGTTTACTTCCGGACTACCTGTCTTACTTTGCGTCGCTCTTCAAAAGAAAAAAAACAAATAATCCATAAAACAGACTATCAAAACGTACACGGACCAGGGGGGCACACCCCTCTGACTACTGTTGGCACTGGCAGCTTGTGGCATCTACTGACACCTTCATATAAGCAGAGGAAGAGTGAAGATATTACATATTTAAAAAAAAATGTATTCGAACATCTAGGCATAAGCACTTGTCAGGGTCATTTGGCACTCTGTAGATGCTTGGATGTCACGAAAAAGTGAAAAACGTATTAGTTATTGATTATTGCAGCTGATAATCTTTGACTATTAAGGCCTAATAATCAGTAAAGATTGTATTTTTGTTTCAAAACGGCCTAAATCATGACGTTGATGGCGGAAGTATTTCAATAAGTAAAAGTCGAACCTGGTTGCTCACAGGCACACCGTTTTAAACCAGCTACATAGATTGACTTATTCGGACCGTTACTGAGTTACATTTCCCATCCGATTTCAATGGGTTTATATTCAGGGGTTTACGATCTACGCGTTAGAAAACAAGTTAATCAGAATCTACTATGATGATAAAACTGATTTATGGCAGCTGACCTCTCGTAACAACAATGGGTGTTCTCAGGAAATGTGGCTCCGCCCGCTCAGCTCGGCAGCTTCTTGACGGGTTTCGAACGAGTGTCGCTCGCTTGACTGACGCCTGACTGCCGCTTGCCGCTGAAGTGCCACTGCGGTTCCAGTGCCACAAGGAAGATCTCGGCCTTGCACTCATAAGTGCATCTCCTTGTTTACACAAACATCTAAGAGCATGAAACCAGCGCAAAAGTACAGCGCAGAAACAAACGAATACAATGAGTGCAACAAACTAGTATGAATACAATGAGTGCTGAGTGGAAGGCTCAGGGTAGCACTTCCTGAATTTGCATCAATTCATTCAGTCCGCTGCGTGGAACTGACGTTAGCCTATATTAGCTTAGTTTAATGAAAAAAAGAGTAGCCATACTATTACAAATCTGCATGTTTTTACTAAACCAATTACAACTACCAACATTCAAACCTTCAAGGACCTTAATGTATTGTCACATATTGTAAAATTACGAATAATAAAAGGCTAAACTGTCGCGGCACCTCTCTCCAAACTGTGGCAGCTGAGCTTGCTGTAGCTATAAGTTAACGCTACAAGCTAACATGCTAACGCTACAAGCTAACATGCTAACGCTACAAGCTAGCAGCCTCGCTCGCACAGTGAGCATACAATGATACTAATGGTCTTAATGTAACGTTAGGTTTGCAGTATTGTAATCCAGTAGTTCAAGTACTTACAACGTGTGTCGTTATCGTGAAGCCTCACGTTTATTCCGTCAGCTCGTTCACTTCGCTCCTCAAGTCTCGTGCCGAGTTTCCAGAAACGGTTCATGTTTCAACGTTTTAGAAGATCTCTGAGCCTAAGTTCCTGTAACCGAGTCTCACTCCAAACTACATCAAAGTTATCAGCCGGAGCATGAACACTGTTTAAAGACTGAGGGAAGAAATGAAGAGAACACACGAGCTCTTAGGCTCCGGACTTCAGGGTTGAAAACAGCGTCCAGTAGTTTCCGTTTTTCTTCTTCTTCTTCTGGTTATACGGCGGTTGGTCTCCATCTTATTGGTGCATTACCGCCACCTACTGCTCCGGAGTGTGGATCAGTATTTACCCCAAAACAATAAAAACAACCAAACCAAATAATAATAAAATAATAAAATAATTTAAAAAAAAGAATGTTAACAGTACCGTAGATAGATAGATAGATAGATAGATAGAATGCCTATTAAAAGTATTCACCACCTTGGATGTTTTCCCCTTTTGTTGCTTTCATACATGAAATCACAAGGACCTGAGAAGAGTAATGATTGTTCTTCAGTGAATTTTATTTTAGTATTCGTCCAAACACAGCAACACCATACACACATACAAAAACGAGGTCTGTCAGACAGCAAAATATAAAATACAGCAGAACAAATTCAAAATAAATAATAAATAAAAATAATACATTAATCACTGAACTGAGCTGAGTCAGTACAATCTACGTCCTTTTCTGGAAGATCAAAACAACTATTAAATGTTTGGACCTTTGCACCTTTATAATAATCTAATAATAATAATTAAAGTGAGGAGGACGGGGACACTACTTTAAAGTAGTAACTTTTCCTGAACTTCTCTGATATGTCTGCTTGGTAGTTTGTGTATCCAACGGTTGCTGTGAGTGGATATCTTTTGTTTTATTATTCTCTTTTCATTGAGATGGAAAAGCAAAACATTTTATCGTCTCCAATGGATTGATTTTTTAGAAGATAACAATCAAACAATTATCAATATTAAGTAAAATACAAGGATTTGTTTCAAGATACCAAGCCTCAAACACATACTGTACATACACTCATCTGTATGCCAATACACTTGTCTACATATTTACCCTTCATTCAATCATTTAGATCAGGGGTCTTCAATGTTTTTCAGGCCAAAGACCCCAAAACTGATAGAGAGATGGAGCAGGGATCCCCTACTATATATATTGTATAAAATTGTGTTTTGGTCTAATCAACCAAAAATTCCGCGGACCCCCTGTTGAAGACCTCTGATTTAGATTAAACAATGAAAGAAAAAAAAGCATATTGCTGCTGGTGAGGGTCTGGTTTCCGGGACATGAGACATACGGTTCGACCAGGAACAACCCGAAAAATCTCCACCGACCGAAGGGATGTGTGGAGGGGTGATTGGGTAAAAGGACTAAAGGGGATTCTTTCCTGTGTGAGTTTTTATGTGTACCTTTAGATCTCTGTTGCGCATAAACCTTTTATCACAAACTGAACAGCTGAAAGGTTTCTCTCCAGTGTGGGTTCTCATGTGTGTCTGTAAAACCTGTTTGTGTGCAAAAGACTTATTGCAGACTGAGCAGCTGAAAGGTTTCTCTCCTGTGTGGGTTCTCATGTGTTTCTTTAAATCTCCACTCTGTGCAAAAGACTTATTGCAGACTGAGCAGCAGAAAGGTGTTTCTCCTGTGTGGATTCTCATGTGTGTCTGTAAAACCTGTTTGTGTGTAAAAGACTTATTACAAACTGAGCAGCAGAAAGGCGTTTCTCCTGTGTGGGTTCTCATGTGTACCTTTAAAACCTGTTTGTGCCCAAAAGATTTCTTACAAACTGAGCAGCTGAAAGGTGTTTCTCCTGTGTGGGTTCTCATGTGTTTCTTTAAATCTCCACTCTGTGCAAAAGACTTATTACAGACTGAGCAGCTGAAAGGTGTTTCTCCCGTGTGGATTCTCATGTGTACCTGTAAAACCTGTTTCTGTGCAAAAGACTTATTACAAACTGAGCAGCTGAAAGGTTTCTCTCCTGTGTGGATTTTCATGTGCGTGTGTAAATGTGAAGACGTGTAAAAAGATTTATTACAGACTGAGCAGCTGAAAGGTGTTTCTCCCGTGTGGATTCTCATGTGTTTCTTTAAATCTCCACGCTGTGCAAAAGACTTATTACAAAATGAGCAGCTGTAAGGTTTCTCTCCTGTGTGGATTCTCATGTGTGTCTTCAGATTTCCTCTCTTGCCAAATGTTTTCTCACACTCGGAGCATCTAAATAGTTTCTCACTAGCACTATATCTTGAATCACTGACAAGGACTTCATCAGGTTTCACATAGTTTAAACCTGACTGAGGTTCTCTGGTCTCCTTCCAATCAACACTGTCATCAGTGTCAGAAGAGTCTCCAAACTTGATATCAATATCTAGTTGTAGATATCTATCTGGATCTGAGTTCCTGTCTGCCTCTGGTCCTCCACAGTCCTCTCCATCAGCTTCTGTTTCCATCTGTTCAGTTTGTCTTTGATGAAGCTGTGAGGACTGAGCTTCCTCTTCATCATCTTCACTCTTCACAGGAGTGAATGAGAACTTGACATCAGCCTCCTCCAGCCCTTGAAGCTGCTCTCCCTCCTGACTGGTCCAGAGTTCCTCCTGCTCCTCTTTAATGTGTGGGGGCTCTGGGTCCTCCTGGTCCTCTTTAATGTGTGGGGGCTCTGGGTCCTCCTGTTCCTCTTTAATGTGTGGGGGCTCTGGGTCCTCCTGTTCCTCTTTAATGTGTGGGGGCTCTGGGTCCTCCTGCTCCTCTTTAATGTGTGGGGGCTCTGGGTCCTCCTGTTCCTCTTTAATGTGTGGGGGCTCTGGGTCCTCCTGTTCCTCTTTAATGTGTGGGGGCTCTGGGTCCTCCTGGTCCAGACTGGCGCTCCACTCCTGCTGCTCAGGAGGAACCTCTTCTTTAACCACCAACAGCTGCTGGATGTCTGCAGGAAAACAGTAAACACACACAGATACGTTACAAAGAAATATTAGTATTGAGCAAACAGTCTCCTGTAGATACACTTGTTTTCCTGCCATCATTCTGAGAGCTGGCTGATGTGGCCCGGGAAAGGGAAGTTTGGGGTCCCCTGCTGGAGCTGTTGCCCCCGAGACCCGATCCCGGATAAGAGGTTGAAGATGAGATGAGATTCCCTCTTACACTCCCTGTGCACAGTTACCAAACAGACATGCCGACACACATTGTAAAGACACAACGCACCAGCAGCAATGAGGTCATCAATAGTTTACGTGGTAAGAAAGTGTGGTACTACCAAACATTGTTAAGTATTCAAAGAACCTGCATCCTGCATAAAGTCTGGCTGAGATGTGATCATGTGGGCCGTTATAGTTGACTAATGTACGTAAACCTGCCACCGTAGAAACAGTGGACAGAACCTTCAGAAGCAGCCACAACGTAACCGTGGACGTGCATCATAGCTGCGCTCCGTTTCTGAACCAATAGCGCTCCACCTTGGTAGTCAGCCGTAGAGAACATCCATGTGAAGATGATGAAACTGAAATGTGACAATAACAACAACGACACAATCTGAACTAATAAACTTCATCTAGAGACTGCTCTCAGGAACCTAGAGGGCACCCCCCTCCTACACACACACACACACACACACACACACACACACACACACACACACACACACACACACACACACACACACACACGTTATGTTCACTGTTGGCCCATGCTGCTGTAGCTACAAGCTAACATGCTAACGCTACAAGCTAACATGCTAACGCTACAAGCTAACATGCTAACGCTACAAGCTAGCAGCCTCGCTCGCACAGTGAGCATACAATGATACTAATGGTCTTAATGTAACGTTAGGTTTGCAGTATTGTAATCCAGTAGTTCAAGTACTTACAACGTGTGTCGTTATCGTGAAGCCTCACGTTTATTCCGTCAGCTCGTTCACTTCGCTCCTCAAGTCTCGTGCCGAGTTTCCAGAAACGGTTCATGTTTCAACGTTTTAGAAGATCTCTGAGCCTAAGTTCCTGTAACCGAGTCTCACTCCAAACTACATCAAAGTTATCAGCCGGAGCATGAACACTGTTTAAAGACTGAGGGAAGAAATGAAGAGAACACACGAGCTCTTAGGCTCCGGACTTCAGGGTTGAAAACAGCGTCCAGTAGTTTCCGTTTTTCTTCTTCTTCTTCTGGTTATACGGCGGTTGGTCTCCATCTTATTGGTGCATTACCGCCACCTACTGCTCCGGAGTGTGGATCAGTATTTACCCCAAAACAATAAAAACAACCAAACCAAATAATAATAAAATAATAAAATAATTTAAAAAAAGAATGTTAACAGTACCGTAGATAGATAGATAGATAGATAGATAGATAGATAGATAGATAGATAGATAGATAGATAGATAGATAGATAGATAGATAGATAAATAGATAGAATGCCTATTGAATTGAAGTATTCACCCCTTGGATGTTTTCCCCTTTTGTTGCTTTCATACATGAAATCATGGTCAATATAATTTGGCTTTTTTTAAAGAATTAAAAAAATCTTTCATGTCAAGGTGAAAACAGACTTTTGCAAACTAATGTCAATTAATTAAAAATATGTTGTTTAAAATAAGTGTTTGCATAAATATTCAACCCCTTTAAAGTGACTAACATAATTCAACAGAGGTCCAGCTAGTTGATGCCAGCAGTGTCACAAACACTGTTTTCACTTTGATATTAAAGAGGTTTTTTTTTTTCAAATTATATTAACCAAGATATCATATATAAAAGCAACAGAAGGGTGAAACATCCAAGGGGGTGAATACTTTCTATAGGCATTGTAGATGGATAGCTAGATATTGTAAATTCATCAGTTATACTCTACTTGTATCGCAACACAAAGAAGCATCAAAACACATCAACACATCGTCACCTCACATACTTTATTTGACAATCAATCACCTGAAAAAAAGTTGTCTGGCCCTTTTTCAATATAGTTCATCTTAAATATGGAATATGCATTTCCATCAACATATAAATTATTTAAAACACAATGGAGCAGAAAATCAATCAGAAAATATAACATTTAATACATTGTTTATAACACACCATAATGTAGCTTTTTGCAGACAAAAGGACGTTTTAAGCATTTTGTAATGTCCAGTATTTGTTATTCAATTTTAACATCTCCTATGAAGACATATTTTATACTATCATATCTTTATTTTACTTCATTGTATTTCTTTATGTTCATATTTATGGGTGCCTGCAGCAGGAGTTACATTAATACACACTTCTATCTGCTTACAGCTGCATTATGGTGTGTTATAAACATTTATTAAATGTTTAAATATTGCTTATAAATGCTAGATTGGTGGACTTTCTTATCAATCGATTGGGATTTGAAAATATCAGTCACTAAAAATGACTTCAAGATCAAAGAAGAGGCTATTGATGGTATTACACCCGTTCTTGAGTCTTTATTGAAGTATAAATATTATGATTCACCGGTGTGCACACCAATTTTTCCGGTATAAAGAAAATTTGAGACCTGGGGAGAACCGACTGAGTGACGATTTGTTTAAGATTTACAAGCAGTTAATGCTTCGGTGCATCCGTGAGCACTTAACATTTCTAATCCACACACCATTGTGTCACTCATCCCTCCAGACGCAACACATTTTTTTCATCGTCGACTTGGCCAATGCATTATTTTTTTCTGTACCTGTGCACAAAGACAGTCAATTCTGATTTGCTTTTTCATTTAAAGGAAGAAGCTCTACCTGGACTCGATGTCCCCAGGGACATTCAGAAAGCCCTGGTGTTTTTAACAGTGCCTTGAGAGACAATCTGGCTAATTTACAATTACCAAATGGTTCTGCCTTGTTACAATATGTTGATGACATCATGATTTGCAGCCCCACTGAAGAAGCATGCAAATTAGAGTAATTTACAATTACAGTTATCCTACTTAAATTTTGGCTGCAAATGGTCACAAGGCTATCCGTCCAATGAACATTTTTCTTCCTCCAAAGAGGGGCGTGACAGAAAAAGTTTGAGAACCACTGGATTAGATTAATACATTACATTTGCCTAACAATACTGTGAAACTCACACTTTCAGGTTATTTTGATGTATGATGTTCAAGAATTGCAGACATTGGCTATCCCTAAAGAGCAAAAGTGTTTGGCCTCATCTAATCCAGTTTACACAATGATGTGTGGATGGACCCAGACAATTGCCACGTGATCTCTTACTTTGTTACGCTAAAGCTCACAGCAGAGATAACTTGGCAAAAGGGACTGTCATTTTATTATTAATATTTATTTAGATTAAATCTACATACTTTCACTTTGGAAACTGTCCCATGCAGGGTGTAATCCTTTTCTTCAACTGTCTCATCAAAGCGAATAAGAACACCACTTAGATACAGCTAGTATAAATGTTTAAGAACATTTTACCTCTTTTATACTAAATCAAATTCTATTTCTTGTTCTGTTGGAGACCAAGATGGCGTTACTGTTTCAACAGCCAATCAAAGTGTGCATTGCAATGAGACATGTGTTTGAGCTCACACTCGGAGAAAATAATCACTATGGAAATCAAGTAATCTACTTTTTTTAACTCTGTCATCACAGATCTCACATAACTTCCCACAATCCTCAGCTCAGGAAATGAATGCACTTGAAATGCTATCTCTGCCCTTTTCTACACACTTTGTGCACAAGTTAAATAAATATAGGATATATATGATAAATGATATCTGCATCTCATCTGATTCAGTCAGGAGACAAACAGAGACTGAAAGTGTCTCTCTGCAAACCAAAAATCAGATATAACTATCGTCTATTAACATGAAAGCTATCTGAAGAGTGAAATGAAGTGATTTTCCTGCTTCTATTACAGCTTTGGGAGGAACATGAACCAATTCAGAAAGGGAAGTTGTTAGTGTATTGGATTATTTCAGCAAGAAAACTGCACATTAATCAGATGATTTATAGATTATTAACAATATTGTGTTTCAGTTTTATTTTACATGAGTAGCTGAGACATGAAGGTGTAGTTTGCCGTCTTATTTTGAAGGAGTTTATTTCCTGTAGAGTCCAACAGTGTTCAATGTGTCAAGTGCCTCAGGTAAGACGTTTGTAGACACACACACACCAAATGTCACTTCAATAAAAGTAGCTACAGTGGCTTGCAAAAGTATTCCTACCCCTTGAACTTTTCCACATTTTGTCACATTACACGCCACAAACATAAATATATTTTATTGGAATTTTATGTGAAAGACCAACACAAAGTGTCATACAATTGTGAAGTACAGAGAAAATTATACATGATTTTAAATTTTTTTCACAAATAAAAAACTGAAAAGTGCAGTGTGCAAAATTATCCAGCCCCCTTTTCTTTGAGTGCAACCAATTGCCTTCAGAAGTTGCCTGATGACTGCTGAATGATTGAATGTTAACCTAATGACTAAATAGAGTCCACCTGTGTGTAATCTAATCTCAGCACAAATACAGCTGTTCTGTGACGGCCTCAGAGGTTTGTTAAGAGAACATTGGGGAGCAAACAGGACCATGAAGTCCAAGGAACACACCAGACAGGTCAGAGATAAAGTTGTGGAGAAGTTTAAAGCAGGGTTAGGCTATAAAAAGTTTTCCCAAGCTTTGAACATCTCACGGAGCGCTGTTCAATCCATTATCCGGAAATGGAAAGAGTATGGCACAACTGCAAACCTACCAAGACACGGCCGTCCACCTAAACTTACAGGTCGAACAAGGAGAGCACTGACGAGAGGTGCAGCCAAGAGGCCCATGGTGACTCTGGACGAACTGCAGAGATCCACAGCTCAGGTGGGGGAATCTGTCCACAGGACAACTATTGGGCGTGCACTCCACAAATCTGGCCTTTATGGAAGAGTGGCAAGAAGAAAGCCATTGTTAGAAGAAAACCATAAGAAGTCCCGTTTGCAGTTTGCTAGAAACCATGTGGAAGAAGGTGCTCTGGTCAGATGAGACCAAAATTGAACTTTTTGGCCTAAATGCAAAACGTTATGTGTGGCGGAAACCTAACACTGCACATCACCCTGAACACACCATCCCCACTGTCAAACATGGTGGTGGTAGCATTATGCTCTGGGGGTGCTTCTCTTCAGCAGGGACAGGGAAGTTGGTCAGAGTTGATGGGAAGATGGATGGAGCCAAATACAGGGCAATCTTGGAAGAAAACCTGTTGGAGTCTGCAAAAGACTTGAGACTGGGGTGGAGGTTCACCTTCCAGCAGGACAACGACCCTAAACATAAAGCCAGGGCTACAATGGAATGGTTTAAAACAAAACATATTCATGTGTTAGAATGGCCCAGTCAAAGTCCAGACCTAAATCCCATCGAGAATCTGTGGCAAGATCTGAAAACCGCCGTTCACAAACGCTCTCCATCTAATCTGACTGAGTTTGAGCTGTTTTGAAAAGAAGAATGGGCAAAAATCTCAGTCTCTAGATGTGCAAAGCTGGTAGAGACATACCCCAAAAGACTTGCAGCTGTAATTGCAGCAAAAGGTGGTTCCACAAAGTATTGACTCAGGGGGGCTGAATACTTTTGCACACTGCACTTTTCAGTTTTTTATTTGTGAAAAAAATTTAAAATCATGTATAATTTTCTTTGTACTTCACAATTGCGTGACACTTTGTGTTGGTCTTTCACATACAATTCCAATAAAATATATTTATGTTTGTGGCGTGTAATGTGACAAAATGTGGAGAAGTTCAAGGGGTATGAATACTTTTGCAAGCCACTGTAGCTACTATTATTAAAAAAAGTTCTTGAAGTCACAAAAGTAACGTTACTCACAATTAAAAAACAACCAGTGAGTGCTAGCCAAGTGTCAACGTCAATGTTTTTAATGTATAATCTTAATCTGTGAGCGTGACAATTAGCTGTCATTTAAACAGTCAAACAAACAGAGAGCTAGTTTCTCTTTTCACAGGCAGCATAGCGGCCCACTGTGACCCTACAGAGTCCAAAGCAGCAGCATCTGGTCTGAGAGCCTGGACGTTCACAAGGACCTGAGAAGAGTAATGATTGTTCCTCAGTGAATTTTGTATTCGTACAAACACAGCAACACCATACACAGATACAAAAACGAGGCCCGTCAGACAGCAAAAATACAAATAAAAAAAATAAGTAAATAAAAAAAACAGAACATTCATTCATTCATTCATCTTCGTCCGCTTATCCGGGATCGGGTCGCGGGGGCAACAGCTCGAGCAGGGGACCCCAAACTTCCCTTTCCCGGGCCACATCAGCCAGCTCTGACTGGGGGATCCCGAGGCGCTCCCAGGCCAGTTTGGAGATATAGTCCCTCCACCTGGTCCTGGGCCTCCCTCGGGGTCTCCTCCCAGCTGGTCGTGGTTATAAATAAAAATAATTTAAGAAAATACAATAATCACTGAATTGAGCTGAGTCAGTAAAATCAACGTCCTTTTCTGGAAGATCAAAACAACTATTAAATGTTTGGACCTTTGCACCTTTATAATAATCTAATAATAATTAAAATGAGGACGGGGAAACTACTTTAAAGAATTAACTTCAATCTTATCATTTAGATTAAATGAATAAAAGGAAGAAGAAGCATATTGCTATTTGTGAGGGTCTGGTTTCCGGAACATGAGACATATGGTTCGACCAAGAACAACCTGAAAAATCTACAATGATCCACCGCCCTATGGGCCCACCGCTCGAGGGGATATGTGGAGGGGTGATTGAGTAAAAGGGCTAAAGGGGATTCTTTCCTGTGTGAGTTTCCATGTGTACCTTTAGAGCTGCGTTGCACTTAAATCTTTTATTACAAACTAAACAGCTGAAAGGTTTCTCTCCTGTGTGGATTCTCATGTGTTCCTGTAAAACATGTTTATGTGCAAAATATTTCTCACATACTGAGCAGCTGAAAGGTTTCTCTCCTGTGTGGATTCTCATGTGTCTCTGTAAAACATGTTTACTTGCAAAAGATTTCTTACAAACTGAGCAGCTGAAAGGTTTCTCTCCTGTGTGGATTCTCATGTGTTCCTGTAAAACATGTCTATGTGTAAAAGATTTCGTGCAAACTGAGCAGCTGAAAGGTTTCTCTCCTGTGTGGCTTCTCATGTGTCTCTGTAAAACATGTCTATGTGCAAAAGATTTCGTGCAAACTGAGCAGCTGAAAGGTTTCTCTCCTGTGTGGACTCTCATGTGTCTCTGTAAATGGGAAGACGTGTAAAAAGATTTATCACAAACTGAGCAGCTGAAAGGTTTCTCTCCTGTGTGGCTTTTCATGTGTTCCTGTAAAACATGTTTACGTGCAAAAGATTTCTTACAAACTGAGCAATTGTAAGACTTTTCTCCTGTGTGGGTTTTCATGTGTCTCTTCAGATCTCCACTTCCAATGAAACCTCGGTCACAAACTGAGCAGCAGTACGGTTTCTCTCCTGTGTGGATATTCATGTGTCTCTTCAGATCTCCCCTTCCAATGAAACCTCGATCACAAATTGAGCAGCTGAAAGGTTTCTCTCCTGTGTGACTTTTCATGTGTACCTGTAAAACCTGTTTCTTTGCAAAAGATTTCTTGCAAACTGAGCAGCTGTAAGGTTTCTCTCCTGTGTGGATTATCATGTGTGTCTTCAGATTTCCTCTGGTGCCAAATGTTTTCTCACACTCAGAGCATCTAAATAGTTTCTCACCAGCACTACGTCTTGAATCACTGACAAGGACTTCATCAGGTTTCACAGAGTTTAAACCTGACTGAGATTCTCTGGTCTCCTTCCAATCATCAGTGTCAGAAGAGTCTCCAGTCTTGTCGTCAATATCTGGTTCTGGATGGATATCTGGATCTGAGTTCCTGTCTGCCTCTGGTCCTCCACAGTCCTCTCCATCAGCTTCTGTTTCCATCTGTTCAGTTTGTCTTTGATGAAGCTCTGACGACTGAGCTTCCTCTTCATCATCTTCACTCTTCACAGGAGTGAATGAGAACTTGACATCAGCCTCCTCCAGCCCTTGAAGCTGCTCTCCCTCCTGACTGGTCCAGAGTTCCTCCTGTTCCTCTTTAATGTGTGGGGGCTCTGGGTCCTCCTGTTCCTCTTTAATGTGTGGGGGCTCTGGGTCCTCCTGGTCCAGACTGGAGCTCCACTCCTGCTGCTCAGGGGGAACCTCTTCTTTAACCACCAACAGCTGCTGGACGTCTGCAGGAAAACAGTAAACACACACAGAGACGTTACAAAGAAATATTAGTATTGAGCAAATAGTCTCCTGTTTGAATCCTACTTGAAGGACAGAGAATACTTTGTGTCTGTAGCTAATTACACATCAGAGCTGACTGAAATGACATGTGGTGTTCCCCAAGGTTCAATACTGGGGCCTCTTCTGTTTAACATCTACATGCTTCCACTAGCTCAGATTATGGAAAACAACAAAGTGTGTTATCATAATTATGCAGACGATACACACACATCTACATAACTATATCAACAGGGGACTATAATCCCATACAAGGGCTGGCTAAATGCATTGAACAAATCAACAACTGGATGTGCCAGAATTTTCTTCAATTAAACAAAAGATAAAACAGAAGTAATTGTTTTTGGTACCGAGGACGAACGATTGAAAGTCAGCGCTCAGCTTCAATCACTGACGTTAAAAACCACAAACCAAGCCAGAAATCTAGGTGTAGTTATGGATTCAGACCTCAACCTGAACAGCCATATCAAGACAATCACAAAATCAGCCTACTATCACCTGAAGAATATATCAAGGATTAGAGGACTTATGTCTCAACAGGATTTGGAAAAACTTGTCCATCATTTATGTTCAGTAGACTGGACTACTGTAACGGTGTGTTCACAGGTCTCTGTAAAAAGTCAATCAGAAAGCTGCAGCCGATTCAGAACGCTGCAGCTCGAGTCCTCACTAAGACCAGGAAAGTGGATCACATCACTCCAGTTCTGAGGTCTTCACTGGCTTCCTGTCCAACAAAGAACTGACTTTAAAATCCTGCTGTTGGTTTATAAAGCACTGAATGGTTTAGAGCCAAAATACATCTCTGATCTGCTGCTACCTCATGAACCATCCCGACCCCTCAGGTGGTCTGGGACCGGTCTACTTTCTGTTCCCAGAGTCAGAACTAAACATGGAGGAGCAGCGTTCGGTTCTTCTGCTCCACATATCTGGAACAAAGTCCCAGAAAGCTGCAGGTCTGCAGAGACCCTCAGCTCCTTTAAATCCAGACTGAAGACTTCTCTGTTTGCTGCTGCCTTTAATTGAACCAGATTCAAGGATATTAATCAATTTCTGCATTTTACTACTGTATTTTAATTCTTACACTGCTTTTTAGTGTTTTAATGACTGTTTTTAATGTTTCAATTAATGTTCTTAAATCTCCTTTTCTTTTGCATGATGTTTTGATGCTTTAAATGGTTTTATGTGAAGCACTTTGAATTACCTTGTTGTTGAAATGTGCTATACAAATAAACTTGCCTATCTATGTTGTATGATTGTTTAATTAATTCTATCATTGATCAGGTTGTATTCATGGATTTATATCCAACCGTTTGGTACCGTTCTGCAGCTGAGATAGTCGAGATTTAAAATATGGAAGAATTAAATAGACTATGTAAGTAACTAGTATTCATTCTGTAAATTGGTTAAATGTTTTAATCAACTCTTATGTGACCATGAACATATCATAGAGAACAAACTTGTACTTTACGTTTAAATATTTTCTGTCATATAGAAGCTGAGAGAACAGATCAGAAGAAGAAACAGATTCATTGAATCAACCGAGTCTCACTCCAAACTACATTAAAGTTATCAACCGGAGCATGAACAGAGTTTGAGAACTGAGAGAAGAAATAAAGAGAACCCACGTGCTCTTTGTATCCGGACTTCAGGGTTGAAAACAGCGTCCAGTAGTTTCTGTTGTCGCTCGTTCTGCTCTTTAGAACGAGAGAGTTCCTCCTCGTGCTCTGCTATCGTTCTTTCAAACAGACCAAATATCTCTTCAGCAGCCGCAGTTAGTCGCTGGTTGACTAAACATCTCAGCATTTGGACTTTAGACATTTTCACTAAACCACAGAAACGTTTCCTCCAGACAAACTAACCGTTAAAAACGTTTTTCTCACTCTAACCTGCGCTGTGTTACTGGGTTACGTTCGGGTCCGTCTACTTCCTGCTAGCATGCTAACTTCATTAGCTCCGTAGGACACCAGGAAACAATCCACCAGCGACAGAAACGTTTCCTCCAGACAAACTCCGTTAAAAACACCGTTTACTCTCATTAAACTCTGACTAGCGCTGTGTTGATAACTTCCGTCCCCGTCCGTCTGTTTCCAGCTAGCATGCTAAGCTAACTTCAATAGCTTTGAAGTCTACCGGGAGATGATGAGTCTTCTTCTTCTTCTTCTTCTTCTTCTTCTTCTTCTTCTTCTTCTTTCAGTATAATGGCGGAATACAAACCAATGTTTAAGGTGCATGCCGCCACCTACTGGACCGGAGTGTGTAACAACATGACATTATGACAGTTATTTAAACACAATAATAATGTTATTTATAAATTAAATAAAATAAGAAAAAAATTAAAATTATAATAATCTTCATATATAAGTTATATTGTGGATATTAAAGTCGTTCCATTCATAAATTAAATGAAGCCCTTTTAAGATGAACTTGTTTGTCCCCTATCTCTAACAGTCCTTTGATGCTCCACTCCCTTCCTAAATCTATCACTCTGCCCTTCAGTCTTTCTCTTTCCACACTGAACTTCCTCCACTCTATCAGCACATGTTCAACACTTTCTTTACAGTTTCATATCTCACATTTATCCCACTCTGTCTCTTTCATGATGTATAAGGTGTCATTGAGTCCTGTATGTCCGAACCTTAATCTACTGAAAGTAACGTCTTCTTTTCTACTTTTACTTCTATCACTTCTCACTCTGACTGACGTCTGAATTTTGTTATAGTTATAATATAACTTATTGTCATTATTCCAAATTTCCTGCCAAGATGTAATAATTCTTCGCTGTATAACTGATTTTGCTTCTGACCTCCCAAAACAAATCTCTAAAATACCATTTTTGTTAAATGCTCTTTTAGCAACTTTATCTACAACCTCATTACCGAACACAATATGTGATAAACTATGCTGCATTATGTGATTTTAATCCTGAACACAATACGTTATGAGTAAACATGTTATATTTGCAATAATTACGCATAATTCTACTGCCAAAATATTGAATGAGACCACTATGAACTGTGGTGCCTGCCTAAATGTTATATTTGTCAAATATGGGGAAATTATGAAAATTAAAACATAGTATACATCATATACTATATTACATTTATATGATGTGTCATTATGTAATCACATATATTATTCTGGTGTACATTGTATATCTAGACTTGTCTAGTCTTTATTATTAAGTTGTTATTTGACTTGTTGTATAAACCTCTTTTTTATTTTAACATTTTCATACAAAAACAACAGCATAACTTTTGAAGAAACAACCTTGGTTTGACTAACTCACTCTGCTGAAGCCTCGTAATAACTTCACATCAATAAATAAATATGTATTTTTTTAATTTAAAAGTATAAAGTAGCACAAAATGGACAAAACATGAAGTACACTTCCTTCCTGAAGGGTGAGTTTAGGGGGTTTGTAAAGGACTCTTAAAAGGTTCTGTTCGTGTAAGGTGAATATTTCCAACAAACCCTTTTCTTTGTTACCTAAGTTAATCACTTCCTGCTAGCTTTTATTTTGTACGTGCCCTTTCTATTTTTTGGGTCCTTTTATTTTGAAGTTCTTCTGGCGAAACCGGAAGCAGATCCCACTCGTCAGAGTATAGTAGTTTGACTTTGGATTTGGATAAAAGATTGACGGTGCAGACGAAAGGTGTTATAAATATTCCTCTGCAATATTAGTTTATTAATTAACGATCAAGCACCTAGCTGGAACGGGAACAAGGTATTGTGTGTTTATTGTGTTTTATTCTAGTTCTGTTTCAACTAGATGCTAATGTTAGCTTAAGAGGGTTAGCTAAATGACTAAGCTGTAATTTTAAGCTAATGCTATAGTTCGGTTTTTACATGTGCTTTTGAAATGTATATATTAGAGAAAATGTTTAATTAAAGGCTCCCATGTATATTGAAATGTGTAAGTAATGTTTAAACTCGTAAGAGCTCATTTATGTTGTATCTGTTCCGTAGCTCTTACGGTGTTTTCTGGAGATTGGTTTAAATGAGAAACATAAATAAAGGCTTCTGGAAACATCAGTACGCTTCACCATTGTCCGGCTGGGGTCCGCTACAGGGTTGGTTCTCATTAGTAAGCATACTTCATGAGGTTCCCCCTCTTTCAATATTCCTTAACTCTTTATGTTTGTTTGTTTATTAAGATATTTTGTTGTTTTTCTGAGTGAAGGAGCCCTCTGACTTTCTGTGTCTGGGGCTTTTATTGTGAAGGCTAGAACGGAAAAAGTAAAACACGGAAATACGCTACTTTTGACTATATCGGTGGAATAAAGTTGTTTTCGTTGTCAGTGTCCGATACGTTCCAGCTGCCTGGTTCGTTTCTACGGGAACAAAAACGTGAGCAGCCGTGACTGAGTCGCTCCTCCCGGGTCCGTCTAGTTCGAAGCGCCGGTTAGCATCATAGCTAGGCTAATGTTAGCGCTTAACAGGCTGTAGCCAATCAGAGGCAGAGGAGCGGGTCTTCCCTCGAGGCGCACATGCGCAGAACATATTGGACGTTCGTCTTGGTGCAGACTACGGGGCCTCCGCATGATTATTTTAATATATCCATAAGGTATATGTGCATCATAAGTCTCGGCTACTTTAATTCATCTTCTCATTAGTTTGTTTCTCTGATATGTAGACGTTGTTTCTTATTTGTCTCGTTTATCTCTACATGTTTTTCTGTTTTTTGGTTAAAGTAGTTTAGTTTCACTTTTGATTCTCTTGTGACGCAGTTATTTTTCACCCTCTAAAGCTGTTGTAACTGGTTATTTTACATGTTTTTATTAATATCACAACAACAAAACTAAACAGAATAAAACTGATCAGAATTTAGTTTTTTGAAGGCGTTAACAATGTTTTGTTTTTATTATTTTTTTCACTCGACAGTGGACAAAAGCTGAAACTCGACCTGTATTTGTCTTTCTCTATTTTCTGAGTTCATGAAGCTTCACAATGGAACAAGTAGACCGTTACTCAAATGCACATAGAACAGATCTAGAGTATGGGACTCCTGCAGATGTTGCATTGACTTGATCAAACTACAGTCAGATCCATGAGCGCAGCTCGGGTTAAAGGCTGTTATTCTAGCGCTGATTGTGGAGTTAATGTGATTAAATGATGGAAATGAACTCAGTTGTGGACATTTAGAAAGCAGAGAGTCACATCACCCGCTTCTTATTGGAAGATAACGGTCCAGTTCTACTGCTCATGTTGTGCTTTATAGCTCCATTCTGACTGGATTCACTTCTGTAGAGAAGGTCCTGTTAACTCCAAGTCATACTGTGTGTGTGTGTGTGTGTGTGTGTGTGTGTGTGTGTGTGTGTGTGTGTGTGTTACAGCTCAGAGCTGCAGCAGAGACCAGACTGTCCAGAACACAGAGGGATCATGGAGAAAGACTTAAAGCGGTTGTAAGTCATTTCATATTGTGTTCCTTCATAGAGTCAGTGTCTCTGTCAGTCATGTGCTGCTCCAGTATTACTACCTGTAACTTAACTTCATCTGGATCCACGCTGACGGACACTGAAGTCAGGAAATATCAACGGTCACTTCTGATTCCTACTTGGTAGTTTCTGTGCATCCAGCAGTTGTTGTGGCTGAATGTCTGATAATCTTAATCATCTCATTCACCACCTGGTGGTCGTTCTCTCTCTATGAACATTAAAGTGTCTCTGCATTGATTAACAGGGTCAGAGACACTACTTGGTTCAGGTTTGGTGAACATCTTGCTCATGCTTAATAGAAGCGTGTTGATGTTTGTATGAAACAGGAAACAAACAGCGACCTCCTTCCTACTTTTAAACCTCCTCAACAAAGTCACACTACTCAGGAGTGATGCTTCCTGAACACTTGAAGAGACAAACATGAGATGTTGACGTGTGTGGGATTCTCTTTCTTCTAGAGACCCTCTGAAGAAAGCACTTGCACTGTTCAAGAGGAATGATTCGTCACAAGGTCGCACTGAGGATTTCAAAGAAACACTCTCTGAACCTTTCAAGAAGTAAGTTTTTAGTGACGTCATTAAGAACATCAGTCACACTTCACATGTTTAACCTCTGAGGTCTTGTTCCACTCACTGTTATCATATCTGAAGTCATGTTGCTTTGAATGTATATTTAATACTAATGAAGTAGCATCATCACATCATCACTGTGCTTGTTATTTGCTGCAGGCTGAACGTCAAACGTTCCTCAGATGAGGAAGATGAAGATGAAGATGTGGATCTTTGTTCAGACTCTGGTGTGTCCATGAAGAGTGACAGCTCAAAGGGTCGCCTCAATAATATCCTCATGTAAGCTTGATGAACATTCAAGTGTATCTGCATTGATTAACAGGGTCAGAGACACTACTTGGTTCAGGTTTGGTGAACATCTTGCTCATGTTTAACCAGCGACCTCCTGTGAGATCTGTGAGTCAGAAACATTCTTTCACACGCTTTAATATGTATCCATGAAGCTGTGAACATCAATGATTATTGCTCTCTTTTTGCAACATATCGGTGACGATGTGACCATTATTTAAACTCTCATGTTTTATCATACTTCCATGAGTTTTTTCTGCTGCTTGTGTTCGTACTGACGGACACTAAAGTCGGTCAAATCAACTTGAAAATCCAAACGCCTGTAAATGTTCCTATTGTTGTAGAATGATCCCTCATGATGGAGCAGAGTTCATGTTACAGTGAGAAGTAATACCCAGAATCAGCTTTGGATTCAACAGTTGTGAATAATCTTATCTTTATTGATTGATTATAAGTTATTGATAACATTTTATCCAAAAGGAGGAGGAGAGAGGAGAAGCTCTGTTCCTCCTTTCTACTCCTGGAGGAGGAGAAGAAGCTCTGCTGCTGGAAGCTGAGCTCTTCTCCTCCCTCCGGAGCCTGCAGGTGAAGCTGGATCTGGTCTGTCCACAGTGGACCGGTCTCTGCTGGAGTCTGAGCTGAAGGAGGTTCTGGTGAACCTGCATGAGTTCATCTGGTTTCACCAGAATCCGACCCGGTGGCTCCGATGACATCATGAAGAATAACTCTATAGAAACAGACCATCTTCTCTCTGATGGTCTCTGTACTGATGGAGGTCTGATAGAGGACCAGGACTACACTGAGACTGGTTCATATAGAGGACCAGGACTGGTTCATAAAAGTTAAAAGTCTTTCTTTTGTTTCCTCTTGTGTGTGTGTGTGTGTGTGTGTGTGTGTGTGTGTGTGTGTGTTACAGCTCAGAGCTGCAGCAGAGACCAGACTGTCCAGAACACAGAGGGATCATGGAGAAAGACTTAAAGCGGTTGTAAGTCATTTCATATTGTGTTCCTTCATAGAGTCAGTGTCTCTGTCAGTCATGTGCTGCTCCAGTATTACTACCTGTAACTTAACTTCATCTGGATCCACGCTGACGGACACTGAAGTCAGGAAATATCAACGGTCACTTCTGATTCCTACTTGGTAGTTTCTGTGCATCCAGCAGTTGTTGTGGCTGAATGTCTGATAATCTTAATCATCTCATTCACCACCTGGTGGTCGTTCTCTCTCTATGAACATTAAAGTGTATCTGCATTGATTAACAGGGTCAGAGACACTACTTGGTTCAGGTTTGGTGAACATCTTGCTCATGCTTAATAGAAGCGTGTTGATGTTTGTATGAAACAGGAAACAAACAGCGACCTCCTTCCTACTTTTAAACCTCCTCAACAAAGTCACACTACTCAGGAGTGATGCTTCCTGAACACTTGAAGAGACAAACATGAGATGTTGACATGTGTGGGATTCTCTTTCTTCTAGAGACCCTCTGGAGAGACACCGTGCACTACTCAACAGGATTGATGCGTTACGATTAGACTCTGTGAATTTCAAAGAAACACTCTCTGATCCTTTAAAGAAGTAAGTTTTTAGTGACGTCATTAAGAACATCTGTCACACTTCACATGTTTAACCTCTGAGGTTTTGTTCCACTCACTGTTATCATATCTGAAGTCATGTTGCTTTGAATGTATATTTAATACTAATGAAGTAGCATCATCACATCATCACTGTGGTGTCACAGATCAGTAAATCCTCTCTGGTGAGACTCTCAAGTCTTTCTAGTGTTTAACAATCAAAGGTCGTGTTTGATACTTAAGATCTTCTCTAAAATCTTCCTCTATGAACTCAAACAGACACATTTCATGGAAAGTTTTATTTTTCAGACTTAGTTACAGCGCTGCGGGTTTCTCTCTCTCTCTCACCTCATATTTACTTTAATATTAACACTCACACATAAAGGTTTACTAGGTTATGATCCATAAATGTGGTCAACACTCGTCTCTCATCGGTCCCTCGGTGTCGTTGTTTCTCTTCTCACTCGTAGCTCTGCTGGAGGCTGAAGTCTCTGTCTACTGGAGAACAATCCATGTTTTGTTCCTTTATAGTTTGTGTGTGTTAACTTGTTGTACAGAACAAAATGAGCATTAATAAGAAAAGGAAAGGGAAGTCCTCCGATTTGTGTCCGTCCTCCGTAAAGCCGCTAACGTGACTTCAGACGTCTCCGTAGGTCTGATACCTCCGCTCACTGATCGCTCCATTAACATAATAATTAACATATTTTATTTTTCAAAATAAATGTAATATTATTCAAAGGTATTGTTCGGTTCGTAATGCGTACCGAACCGTGAGCCCCGAACCGAACGGTTCAACATGAATACGTGTCTCTTTACACCTCTAATGATAACTGCTTGTTATTTGCAGAAAGCTGAACGTCAATCCTTCCTCAGATGAAGATCTTCGTTCAGACTCTGGTGTGTCCATGAAGAGTGACAGCTCAAAGGATCACATCAATAATAGCCTCAGGTAAGCTTGATGAACATTAAAGTGTATCTGCATTGATGAACAGGGTCAGAGACACTACTTGGTTCAGGTTTGGTGAACATCTTGCTCATGCTTAATAGAAGCGTGTTGATGTTTGTATGAAACAGGAAACAAACAGCGACCTCCTTCCTACTTTTAAACCTCCTCAACAAAGTCACACTACTCAGGAGTGATGCTTCCTGAACACTTGAAGAGACAAACATGAGATGTTGACATGTGTGGGATTCTCTTTCTTCTAGAGACCCTCTGGAGAGACACCGTAAATCTGAACACGATGATTGTTTCAGAGGGCAAACTGACTCTTCAAAAGATGAGTAAGTTTTTAGTGACGTCATTAAGAACATCAGTCACACTTCACATGTTTAACCTCTGAGGTCTTGTTCCACTCACTGTTATCATATCTGAAGTCATGTTGCTTTTAATTAAGCAATAAGGTACGAGAGGCAGTACTGTATCGTCAATGATGTACAGTTCAAGGGTGTTGTTAGGCCAGACGCGTAGCAGAGGGCCGGCAAACCCTTGAACTATACATTATTGTATGTGTGTCTGTTGCTATGCAACATACAAACAGCATTGGGAACATCACGTTTGTTGGCCTAGCTAGATCTCGCACCATCTCATTCATTCACATTGCTCATTTTATCAAAGTTGCCATTAAAATAAATAAAAAAAGACAATGGGACACTTTCAATAAAATAATATTTCATTTAAACATTAGGCCTAAACATTCTAAATCAATCATAAATGCTTCGTAGGCACTGGGTGTATATATAACGTTATGCTGTTTAAACTTAATAAAGTAGAGTTACGAGTGACTTGGGACTCGATGGACTAACATTAGGCTGTTGTTAACGTTTGCTTATGTTGATTTGGAGATCTCCATTAATTGTGCGTCCGTGGAAAACGTGTCTCACGTCCCCTTCGTCTCTGACGATATCGCTTCAGACCACTCCTGCTCTCTTTGCCGGTGGCTCGGTGTTGGGAGTTTCTTCTCCAGCGAGGATATTACTCCAACGCTGTCTTTCATTGAGATTTGGTGCCCAGTAGCTTTGAAGGGAGCTTTTCGGATGTATGTCCACTCTCTGACATGACACGAGACATGTTTGGTAACTGTCAAGCTTGAAATGACAACAGGTAGACACAATCTACCCGTTGTTTTGAGTGTGCACTGATATGGAACACTCTGGTAAATGTAAACAGGTTGTACAGTACTTTATGGCTCAATAAAGTACATCCTGTGACTCACTCTCAACCAATCAGAATGCTTGATTTCATCTACCCGTATTATAATGTATATTTAATACTAATGAAGTAGCATCATCACATCATCACTGTGCTTGTTATTTGCTGCAGGCTGAACCTCAATCCTTCCTCAGATGAAGATCTTTGTTCAAACTCTGGTTGTGTCCATCAAGAGTGACAGCTCAAACAGTCACATCATTGATTTCTCCATCAGGTAAGCTTTATGAACATTAAAGTGTATCTGCATTGATTAACAGGGTCAGAGACACTACTTGGTTAAGAACATTCTGCACAGTCACACTTCACATGTATAACCTCTGTGGTCTTGTTCCACTCACTGTTATCATATCTGAAGTCATGTTGCTTTGAATGTATATTTAATACTAATGAAGTAGCATCATCACATCATCACTGTGCTTGTTATTTGCTGCAGGCTGAACCTCAATCCTTCATCAGATGTGGATCTTTGTTCAGACTCTGGTGTGTCAGAGATGAGTGACAGCTCAAACGGTCGCCTCATTAATTTCCCCCTCAGGTGAGCTTGATGAACATTAAAGTGTATCTGCATTGATTAACAGGGTCAGAGACACTACTTGGTTCAGGTTTGGTGAACATCTTGCTCATGTTTAACCAGCGACCTCCTGTGAGATCTGTGAGTCAGAAACATTCTTTCACACGCTTTAATATGTATCCATGAAGCTGTGAACATCAGTGATTATTGCTCTCTTTTTGCAACATATCGGTGACGATGTGACCATTATTTAAACTCTCATGTTTTATCATACTTCCATGAGTTTTTTCTGCTGCTTGTGTTCGTACTGACGGACACTAAAGTCGGTCAAATCAACTTGAAAATCCAAACGCCTGTAAATGTTCCTATTGTTGTAGAATGATCCCTCATGATGGAGCAGAGTTCATGTTACAGTGAGAAGTAATACCCAGAATCAGCTTTGGATTCAACAGTTGTGAATAATCTTACTTTTATTGATTGATTATAAGTTATTGATAACATTTTATCCAATAGGAGGAGGAGACACTGCTGCTACCAGGAGCTGAGCTCTCCTCCCTCTGGAGCCCAACAGATGGCCCAGCTGCAGACCCAGCAGGCCCAGCTGCAGACCCAGCTGCAGACCCAGCAGGCCCAGCTGCAGACCCAGCTACAGACTCAACAGGCCCAACTGCAGGCCCAGCTGCAGACCCAGCAGCAGGCCCAGCTGCAGACCCAGCAGCAGGCCCAGCTGCAGGCCCAGCTGCAGACCCAGCAGCAGGCCCAGCTGCAGACCCAGCTGCAGACTCAACAGGCCCAACTGCAGGCCCAGCTGCAGACCCAGCAGCAGGCCCAGCTGCAGGCCCAGCAGGCCCAGTTGCAGGCCCAGCAGGCCCAGCTGCAGGCCCAGCAGGCCCAGCTGCAGGCCCTGCAGGCCCAGCTGCAGGCCCTGCAGGCCCAGCAGGACCAGCTATAGGCCCAGCTGCAACAGACCCAGCAGCTGGGCCTATAGCTGGTCCCACAGCTGGGCCAGTTAAAGAGGTGAGACGAGTCTCCTTACCATTGGTTTTAGTGTCTGAAGTGGGATGGAAACAACGTTGAGGCTGTGGTGGAAAAACGATATAATAGTACAGAGTGAGTCCTATAATACTAACATAATGAACATTGCCTTTGGATCATTTATTCTCTGTGCAGAGAAGGTTCAATCATCACACTGAGTGTGCATTCTGAGGGATGAAGAGCCCCGTGTGCAGGGTTTGTTCATCTTATAAAGATGGGATGAGTCCACACTAAGGGTACATCCCAAGTCTCTTAATTACATCCTTGTTTGCCTCACTTGCATCCTTTCCTTGCGTCTTAGTCCCTCCCACCAGGGATGCACGGAGAGATGCAAGGAAACCATGCGAGGAGAGAGGAAACGAGGAAATGTGTTTTACGATAAATGAGACGTCCTTTCCTTCGTATCGTCACGTGAAGCGACGTCTGTTTCTGATCACAGCTGTCAGTCGGCTTTAACAGCTGGAGAGACTTTTGTGTCTGTTCACATGATCACTGTACTGAATAATAGTAACTAATCACTAATAAATACGTTTCATCCCTGTCAGAGTCGAGGCGTTTCCTCTCTAAATGATCAAACTCATCAAAGCCGACAGGAGTGATCAGCGTCACGTGACTGAATGAAAGGATGATCAATAATCTAAAAGGGGTTTCGTCTCTCAGCGCTCTCTGGCTGTAATTGTGTCCATAATAAAAGTTATTGAGGGACATTTTCTGCATTAATGTAGATTCAACAGTTCGGGTGTATTTAGCTTTTGAACAGATTAATAATCTATGTTTTGGAAAAATTTCTAATGATAAATCGGGAGAAGAGTTTTGTTCACAAATCCAAAGAAAATAATAAAGTCTTCAAATGATTCAAAGTTGTCTTGTTCTGTTTATTTTCCTGCAAGCGGAAGAGTGTTCACCGTCACGTATCACAGTGATCTGTGGAAGAAGCTTCTACGAGACGCAATATTCAAGATCCTTTATTCAGATGTTACCTTTGAAGGGACTCAAACCCCCACCAGGACTTGTCCTTTGTCTTCTGCTGAGTTCCCACAGTTCTGATGCCTTTCAGGAAAAAGGAGGACAAGCTCCTCATTATTGCATAGTTTCAACTTCCTTGACTCCAGATAAGGTCAAAAATAATAAGGTACAGTTATTATTCCCAGTTTCGGGTTCACAGCAAGGACACACAATTATTAATGTACATTTTTCCCATTACATCTATCATAGGCTGAGCTTGTTTTTGTTATTTTTACTGATGCTTCTTGTTATTGAGAACAAAAGTTTGTTCATTGACAGTTTGCTATATTTACATGTTTGAAGTAGATAAATACATATAAAATGAAATGTATGGTCACTGTCTGTTCATATTCATCATCATGAGTCCCATTACTTTATGACTATGAGTAGAACTGTTCAACCTGTGTGAGACGAGGATATCGTCTGTTTTCATGGCTGAATGCTGCGTCACTTTAAATCATCTTTCCTTTCTCAAAGGAAGGTCCAGTGTTTCCTATGCTTAAGGAGCTAATAAAGGAAGCATTGAAGCACCTTTCCTTAGCATTTAGAGAATTCAAACGGCTCTTATCATGGCGGAAGCTTCCTGAACAAAAAGGACTGTTTGACCACAGTCCCTCTCTTTGTGGACTTCCCTCCTTTTTGTCTGTGCAGCACCTGAGATTGACAGAATGTCCTCAGTTATTAGTGGATGAAGAGTTTTGGACTCAGCCAGTGTTTGTACCTGCACTTTAAAGCCCAGCCTGATTACTGTCCTTTTAATCCCAGCGCTTCATTTACTACAACGCTTCTGCTCACTTTGTTGGATTATTCTCTTGGGAATAAAAATCAAGTGTTTGTACATTTGTTGTGTCGACTGTGTCTTTTGTAAAAGTGGATTTCAAGAGATAAACAGAAGAGAAACATCGACCGATATAAAAGTCTATGATTCCTGAGAAACCTTTGACTTTTTTCATCAAACTTTAATATGACTTTTTCATGACGTTCTTTCGACATGTGATACTATGACTACAATCCACAACGTGTACTTAAAGTATTACAATAATTCAGTGGAGGAAACTGTCTCCGTGGCTGTTATGTGCTCCATAATAAGATTATTATTATTATTACTGATGCATCAGTGTGAAAGAAGCATATTAATGGTGTCGAAACAGATGCATTATCCAAAATAAAACTCACAAGCACACAGAAAACAAGAAATATGCCTCAACATCACATTTTAGAAGCTGACAACATAAAACATTTGCGTTCGATTTTCTATTTCCTGGAAGGAACTTTTAACTGATTATGAAACGGTCTCAATACCACTGATCCTCTATCTGACCTGCATCAGTAAACAGACCATCACAGAGAAGATGGTCTGTTTCTATTTACTCAGTGAGCATTTTTTTCCAGTTGTAAAATGATCATCAGAGGAAAAAAAACGTTGAAAAGTGAACGTTTTTTCATCGGCTGATTGAAGACGTTGGTTGACATTTACAGTTTATTTCACAGATGTTTTGTAATAGTGAGACAGACTGCTGCAGTAAAATGAGGTTTTCTTCTGAAGGGACTCTGGTGCTCTGAAACACTTCCACCTTTGTCCACAAGGGGCGCCAGAATCAACACAAGATAAAAGCTCCTTGGAGTAACTTTACTGAAAACAACAAACATTGTGAGTCACGATAATGAGAAACTGTCAAAGATAATGAGTTGTGTCATTACTTTGAGGTACTAAGTCATAATATGAGGTGGAAAGATCGAAGATAGTTTTAAAATAAGAAAGTTATGAATTAATTACCATATAAATGTGTTTACTTGAGCATACTTCTTGTGTTCATATTACATTTAAAACTACATATATTTTGAACTTCCTCTGGTCATGTCTACTAAGTCAAAATATTGAGACACTTTCTCATTAATATTACTGACAGGATCTTTATTTTTCATCACAGTCGGGGAAATTGGATTCCATATTCAGCACTCCATCTGCATTAAAACCTGTGTGTGTGTGTGTGTGTGTGTGTGTGTGTGTGTGTGTGTGTGTGTGTGTGTGTGTGTGTTACAGCTCTGGACTTGGTAACAAGGAGTAAGTCTTAATTACGTGACTTTATAACTTTAGTATCAGTGTTAGCTGACGTGCTGCTATGATGTGTGACCTGTAGACTTTAGAAGAGTAATTATTGTTCCTCAGTGCATTTCTGGGTTTAAAATCATGTTTTCTTAGCTGAGTCAGAAAAATCAACGTCCTTTTCTGGAATTATTCATTTCAAGATCTGATTCCTCAAACACACATACATATACTCATCTGTATGCCAACACACTTGTCTCCATATTTACCCTTCAATCAATCATTTAGATTAAACAATGAAAGAAACAAAAGGGATAAAAAGCACATTGAAAGAGTCTTTATGTTGTTTTATAATCAAATGTCTCTCTCTCTCGTCTACCAGACAGAGGATGGACGGTGAACATTCCTCTCCATCCGGTTTGTTGCCTGAGAAGAAGTCAAGCGATCTCATCTTGACTTCAGGAAGTCTTCGTCACAAAAGTAAGCTATAAGATGTAACTTCATCCATCAGCATTTCTACACACACACACACACACACACACACACACACACACACACACACACACACACACACACACACACACACACACACACACACACACACACACACACACACATTGTTTTGAACTATTGAACACTTGAGCTGAGGACACAGCCTCTTCCTGATGAGGTGAAGCATCAGCTTCCAGATTTGAGACTAAACCTTCAGAAATAAGACAGAAAGAAACCGTCTAACCCGCAAAGGGTGGAATGTACTCAAATATAATATTAATACGTTTTCTTTAGTGTAGAATCACTAAGAATCATCGTGTTTCTGTTACCTTAGAATAACATATTTATATCTACATAGGGAAGAACTCCATGGATTTGGATTGGCTACATTTGTAGCGGCCCAGAATGGATGAACCCCCCCCGGCTCCAGAGAGGTCTCCGGTCTCCTCAAGATGTCTGAATTAGGACGGAGACATCTTTTATTTATTTATTCCCTTTGTGTTCCCTGAATATTGACTGTTTAGTTTGAGGGGTTGGGTTTCAGCAGTTTGTTAGTTTTTGCTCCTCGTTCATAAAGAAGCATTAAAATAAAACACTCAAGAAAAGAACAGTACAAGTACCTCAAACTAGTACTTAATTACATACTTCAGCTGAAGTACACTTCCTTCCTGTAAGGTGAGTTTAGGGGGTTGGTTCTCATTAGTAAGCATACTTCATGAGGTTCCCCCTCTTTCAATATTCCTTAACTTTTTATGTTTGTTTATTAAGATATTTGATGATTTTCTTAGTAAAGGAGCCCTCTGACTTTCTGTGTCCGGGGCTTTTATTGTGAAGGCTAGAACGGAAAAAGTAAAAAACGGAAATGCGCTACTTTTGACTATATCGGTGGAATAAAGTTGTTTTCGTTGTCAGTGTCAGATACGTTCCAGCTGTCTGGTTCGTTTCTACGGGAACAAAAACGTGAGCAGCCGTGACTGAGTCGCTCCTCCCGGGTCCGTCTAGTTCGAAGCGCCGGTTAGCATCATAGCTAGGCTAACGTTAGCGCTTGGGGCTGTAGCCAATCAGAGGCAGAGGGGCGGGTTTTCCCTTGAGGCGCACATGCGCAGAACATATTGGACGTTCGTCTTGGTGCAGACTACGGAGCCTCCGCATGATTATTTTAATACATTCATAAGGTATATGTGCATCATAAGTCTCGGCTACTTTAATTCATCTTCTCATTAGTTTCTTTCTCTGATATGTAGACGTTGTTTCTTATTTGTCTCGTTTATCTCTACATGTTTTTCTGTTTTTTGGTTAAAGTAGTTTAGTTTCACTTTTGATTCTCTTGTGACGCAGTTATTTTTCACCCTCTAAAGCTGTTGTAACTGGGTCTTTTAAATGTTTTTATTAATATCACAACAACAAAACTAAACAGAATAAAACTGATCAGAATTTAGTTTTTTGAAGGCGTTAACAATGTTTTGTTTTTATTATTTTTTTCACTCGACAGTGGACAAAAGCTGAAACTCGACCTGTATTTGTCTTTCTCTATTTTCTGAGTTCATGAAGCTTCACAATGGAACAAGTAGACCGTTACTCAAATGCACATAGAACAGATCTAGAGTATGGGACTCCTGCAGATGTTGCATTGACTTGATCAAACTACAGTCAGATCCATGAGCGCAGCTCGGGTTAAAGGCTGTTATTCTAGCGCTGATTGTGGAGTTAATGTGATTAAATGATGGAAATGAACTCAGTTGTGGACATTTTGAAAGCAGAGAGTCACATCACCCGCTTCTTATTGGAAGATAACGGTCCAGTTCTACTGCTCGTGTTGTGCTTTATAGCTCCATTCTGACTGGATTCACTTCTGTAGAGAAGGACCTGTTAACTCCAAGTCATACTGTGTGTGTGTGTGTGTGTGTGTGTGTGTGTGTGTGTGTGTGTGTGTGTTACAGATTGACCAGTACTCACTATGTCTGAGAAGAACAACTCCTCTACAGACAACTCTGGACTTGTTAACAAGGAGTAAGTCTTAATTACGTGACTTTATAACTTTAGTATCAGTGTTAGCTGACGTGCTGCTATGATGTGTGACCTGTAGACTTTAGAAGAGTAATTATTGTTCCTCAGTGCATTTCTGGGTTTAAAATCATGTTTTCTTAGCTGAGTCAGAAAAATCAACGTCCTTTTCTGGAATTATTCATTTCAAGATCTGATTCCTCAAACACACATACATATACTCATCTGTATGCCAACACACTTGTCTCCATATTTACCCTTCAATCAATCATTTAGATTAAACAATGAAAGAAACAAAAGGGATAAAAAGCACATTGAAAGAGTCTTTATGTTGTTTTATAATCAAATGTCTCTCTCTCTCGTCTACCAGACAGAGGATGGACGGTGAACATTCCTCTCCATCCGGTTTGTTGCCTGAGAAGAAGTCAAGCGATCTCATCTTGACTTCAGGAAGTCTTCGTCACAAAAGTAAGCTATAAGATGTAACTTCATCCATCAGCATTTCTACACACACACACACACACACACACACACACACACACACACACACACACACACACACACACATTGTTTTGAACTATTGAACACTTGAGCTGAGGACACAGCCTCTTCCTGATGAGGTGAAGCATCAGCTTCCAGATTTGAGACTAAACCTTCAGAAATAAGACAGAAAGAAACCGTCTAACCCGCAAAGGGTGGAATGTACTCAAATATAATATTAATACGTTTTCTTTAGTGTAGAATCACTAAGAATCATCGTGTTTCTGTTACCTTAGAATAACATATTTATATCTACATAGGGAAGAACTCCATGGATTTGGATTGGCTACATTTGTAGCGGCCCAGAGCGGATGAACCCCCCCCGGCTCCAGAGAGGTCTCCGGTCTCCTCAAGATGTCTGAATTAGGACGGAGACGTCTCCGAGGCCTCCGTCAGCAGCTGACTCTACTGGTCTCTTTGCCGCATGGTGTCTGCTGCTGCTTCCGCTCATCCTAATCCTGCACCGCCGCCTGTTGAGAAATAATCTCTTTCAACAAATATAATCAAGTTAAACACCAATAATGATTTCTATTGTTATGAAACCTGCTTCAAGTTTAGCAGACGATACAGTTTGGTCTACACACGTGTACATAAAATAGTACATATTCTATTCCTTTCATAAACAATTAATAGAATAAAGAAAAAATACAAAGCTCTACATGAGAATATGGAGACGGAAATTACAACATTTTAAATCATAAACTATATTACCTTGATATTATGTATCATTACGTAACCACATATGTTGTTCTGGTGTTCACTGTTATCTAGACTACACTTGTTGGCTCACGTTGTTTCATAACTTTGTCTTTAATTGCTATTGTTACGTTTTTATCTGACTTGTAGTATAAACCTCTTTTATGTATATATATATATATATATATATATATATATATATATATTTTCATTTTCAACTTTTTTTACCAACTTGGGTTGACTGACTCGCTCTGCTGAAGCCTCATATTTACTTCAAATAAACCTTTAATTATTTTAATTTGAATTTAGAAATATAAAGTAGCACAAAATGGAAAAAAGTAAAGTACAAATACTTCAAATTTGTTATGAGTAAATGTGGGTCCTACTTAGAGTCCACCTCTGGTTTGATACACAATGTATAAATCAACATGTACTGAAACATGAAATATGACGTAAACATGGTGAATGTAAAATGGTAATAAAGAAACAAACTTTATCTTATTTTCTATCTTCTACTTTGTTGTGTTTTCTTCCTCATGAAACATAACGGTCTATTTCACAGCAGGGACATAAGAAGTTCATTTACATAAGTAGGCGTTAGCTCTTTATATGCTAACTGTTTTGCTAATTTTACAATCACTTAATCTAATTTAACTTTTGTTTATTGCATTTCAATCTGATATGATGCACTGTAGATCATATCAGTACTTTAAAAAAGCAACTAAATCTTTATTCCTCTTTGATTAATCCTTAAACTTTTAATATTTTGAATGCATCTTTTATTTATTTATTCCCTTTGTGTTCCCTGAATATTGACTGTTTAGTTTGAGGGGTTGGGTTTCAGCAGTTTGTTAGTTTTTGCTCCTCGTTCATAAAGAAGCATTAAAATAAAACACTCAAGAAAAGAACAGTACAAGTACCTCAAACTAGTACTTAATTACATACTTCAGCTGAAGTACACTTCCTTCCTGTAAGGTGAGTTTAGGGGTTTTGTTCTCATTAGTAAGCATACTTCATGAGGTTCCCCCTCTTTCAATATTCCTTAACTCTTTATGTTTGTTTATTCAGATATTTTGTTGTTTTTCTGAGTGAAGGAGCCCTCTGACTTTCTGTGTCCGGGGCTTTTATTGTGAAGGCTAGAACGGAAAAAGTAAAAAACGGAAATGCACTATTGTTGACTATATCAGTAGAATAAAGTTGTTTTCGTTGTCAGTGTCTGATACGTTCCAGCTGCCTGGTTCGTTTCTACGGGAACAAAAACGTGAGCAGCCGTGACTGAGTCGCTCCTCCCGGGTCCGTCAAGTTCGAAGCGCCGGTTAGCATCTAAGCTAGGCTAACGTTAGCGTTTAGCAGGCTGTAGCCAATCAGAGGCAGAGGGGCGGTTCTTCCCTCGAGGCGCTCCCACACATGCGCAGAACGGATTCGGCGTCTGGAACAGTTCGAGACAAGACTGCCCCAAGACGATGCAGACCACGGAGACTCTGTGTTTATTATTATAATACTATCATAAGGTATATGTACATCATAAGTATCATATTTTTATTAATATTTTCATACGTTTTTTTCTTTACCCATTGTTTCTTGTCTTGTTTATCTTTAAATGTGTTTTGGTTAAAGTACTTAAATAGTTTCACTTTTTGATGGTGTTCATCTGTGACGCAGGTAACAGGTGAACACCATCACAAAGTATTATAACTACGTCTTTCAAATGCTTTATATAATTTCATTGTATCATCTGTTTATTCTTTATTTCATTTAATCTGCACAACAACAACAACAACAACAAACTAAAACTAAAAGACAACAGAAAATGGTAGTGGACTAAAATAACATTATTTCCTTCATAATTATATAAGAAGTATAAAGTAGCATGAAAAGAAAACACTCAAGAAAAGTAAATTACAAGTACCTCAAACTTCTGCTGAAGTACATTTCCTCCTTGTTTAAGTTTAGAGGGTTGGTTCTCATGATAAGACCACTTCACTAGGATGCTCCCTCTTTGAATATTCTTTAACTTTTTATGTTTGTTTATCTTCTTATTAGTTTCTTTCTCTGATATGTAGACGTTGTTTATTATTTGTCTCGTTTATCTCTACATGTTTTTCTGTTTTTGGTTAAAGTAGTTTAGTTTCACTTTTGATTCTCTTGTGACGCAGTTATTTTTCACCCTCTAAAGCTGTTGTAACTGGGTCTTTTAAATGTTTTTATTAATATCACAACAACAAAACTAAACAGAATAAAACTGATCAGAATTTAGTTTTTTGAAGGCGTTAACAATGTTTTGTTTTTATTATTTTTTTCACTCGACAGTGGACAAAAGCTGAAACTCGACCTGTATTTGTCTTTCTCTATTTTCTGAGTTCATGAAGCTTCACAATGGAACAAGTAGACCGTTACTCAAATGCACATAGAACAGATCTAGAGTATGGGACTCCTGCAGATGTTGCATTGACTTGATCAAACTACAGTCAGATCCATGAGCTCAGCTCGGGTTAAAGGCTGTTATTCTAGCGCTGATTGTGGAGTTAATGTGATTAAATGATGGAAATGAACTCAGTTGTGGACATTTTGAAAGCAGAGAGTCACATCACCCGCTTCTTATTGGAAGATAACGGTCCAGTTCTACTGCTCATGTTGTGCTTTATAGCTCCATTCTGACTGGATTCACTTCTGTAGAGAAGGTCGGGTGATAATCACAGCCATAAAACCTCTTCCTCTTTTTCTGTGCGCTCGCTGATCCTCCCAACACTTCCAGAGAGTCCTCTTGCATTTAAAAGTGCATCAAGCTGTTTCTTTTCCTGTTATTGACTTTCATCAACTTGATGCACAGTTTGACTTCTCTGTGACAACTGAAGGAGTAGAAAAGGATTTTGCTAACCTGAAAAGTACCAACGTCATTATCACCAGCTGTCTACTCATGAATGGGGCTTCTGTTTGCTGTGCAGGTGCCCGCTTGCAATGGGTCAGCGTGCGGGGACACAGAGGGTCCCCTCTTCTGATACCCCTCCAGTTGGACAACATGACATTCAGATCAAAGATCAGAGGTGAGATCAGGATCTCTTCCTGACAGTTGACAATGTCTTTTGTCCGTGAGATTTTTACCTGTTAACTCCAGAGTCATACTTGTGTCTAATAATCTTAATCATCTAATTCACCACCTGGTGGTCGTTCTCTCTCTATGAACATTAAAGTGTATCTGCATTGATTAACAGGGTCAGAGACACTACTTGGTTCAGGTTTGGTGAACATCTTGCTCATGCTTAATAGAAGCGTGTTGATGTTTGTATGAAACAGGAAACAAACAGCGACCTCCTTCCTACTTTTAAACCTCCTCAACAAAGTCACACTACTCAGGAGTGATGCTTCCTGAACACTTGAAGAGACAAACATGAGATGTTGACGTGTGTGGGATTCTCTTTCTTCTGGAGAACGTCTGGTGAAACAACATAAATCTGAACACGATGATTGTTTCAGAGGGCAAACTGACTCTTCAAAAGATGAGTAAGTTTTTAGTGACGTCATTAAGAACATCAGTCACACTTCACATGTTTAACCTCTGAGGTCTTGTTCCACTCACTGTTATCATATCTGAAGTCATGTTGCTTTTAATTAAGCAATAAGGTACGAGAGGCAGTACTGTATCGTCAATGATGTACAGTTCAAGGGTGTTGTTAGGCCAGACGCGTAGCAGAGGGCCGGCAAACCCTTGAACTGTACATTATTGTATGTGTGTCTGTTGCTATGCAACATACAGACAGCATTGGGAACATCACGTTTGTTGGCCTAGCTAGATCTCGCACCATCTCATTCATTCACATTGCTCATTTTATCAAAGTTGCCATTAAAATAAATAAAAAAAGACAATGGGACACTTTCAATAAAATAATATTTCATTTAAACATTAGGCCTAAACATTCTAAATCAATCATAAATGCTTCGTAGGCACTGGGTGTATATATAACGTTATGCTGTTTAAACTTAATAAAGTAGAGTTACGAGTGACTTGGGACTCGATGGACTAACATTAGGCTGTTGTTAACGTTTGCTTATGTTGATTTGGAGATCTCCATTAATTGTGCGTCCGTGGAAAACGTGTCTCACGTCCCCTTCGTCTCTGACGATATCGCTTCAGACCACTCCTGCTCTCTTTGCCGGTGGCTCGGTGTTGGGAGTTTCTTCTCCAGCGAGGATATTACTCCAACGCTGTCTTTCATTGAGATTTGGTGCCCAGTAGCTTTGAAGGGAGCTTTTCGGATGTATGTCCACTCTCTGACATGACACGAGACATGTTTGGTAACTGTCAAGCTTGAAATGACAACAGGTAGACACAATCTACCCGTTGTTTTGAGTGTGCACTGATATGGAACACTCTGGTAAATGTAAACAGGTTGTACAGTACTTTATGGCTCAATAAAGTACATCCTGTGACTCACTCTCAACCAATCAGAATGCTTGATTTCATCTACCCGTATTATAATGTATATTTAATACTAATGAAGTAGCATCATCACATCATCACTGTGCTTGTTATTTGCAGAAAGCTGAACCTCAATCCTTCCTCAGATGAGAAGGAAGATGTGGATCTTTGTTCAGACTCTGATGTGTCAGAGAAGAGTGACAGCTCAACCAATCGCCTCATTGATTTCCCCCTCAGGTAAGCTTGATGAACATTAAAGTGTATCTGCATTGATTAACAGGGTCAGAGACACTACTTGGTTATGAACATTCTGCACAGTCACACTTCACATGTTTAACCTCTGAGGTCTTGTTCCACTCACTGTTATCATATCTGAAGTCATGTTGCTTTGAATGTATATTTAATACTAATGAAGTAGCATCATCACATCATCACTGTGCTTGTTATTTACTGCAGGCTGAACCTCAATCCTTCCTCAGATGAAGATCTTTGTTCAGACTCTGGTGTGTCCATGAAGAGTGACAGCTCAAACGATTGCCTCAATAATATCATCAGGTAAGCTTGATGAACATTAAAGTGTATCTGCATTGATTAACAGGGTCAGAGACACTACTTGGTTCAGGTTTGGTGAACATCTTGCTCATGCTTAATAGAAGCGTGTTGATGTTTGTATGAAACAGGAAACAAACAGCGACCTCCTTCCTACTTTTAAACCTCCTCAACAAAGTCACACTACTCAGGAGTGATGCTTCCTGAACACTTGAAGAGACAAACATGAGATGTTGACATGTGTGGGATTCTCTTTCTTCTAGAGAACGTCTGGTGAGACAACATCCATCTGAACACGATGATTGTTTCAGAGGGCAAACTGACTCTTCAAAAGATGAGTACGTTTTTAGTGACGTCATTAAGAACATGAGGTCTTGTTCCACTCACTGTTATCATATTTGAAGTCATGTTGCTTTGAATGTATATTTAATACTAATGAAGTAGCATCATCACATCATAACTGTGCTTGTTATTTGCTGCAGGCTGAACCTCAATCCTTCCTCAGATGAAGATCTTTTTTCAGACTCTGGTGTGTCAGAGATGAGTGACATGTCAAACGATCGCTTCATTAATTTCCCCCTCAGGTGAGCTTGATGAACATTAAAGTGTATCTGCATTGATTAACAGGGTCAGAGACACTACTTGGTTCAGGTTTGGTGAACATCTTGCTCATGTTTAACCAGCGACCTCCTGTGAGATCTGTGAGTCAGAAACATTCTTTCACACGCTTTAATATGTATCCATGAAGCTGTGAACATCAGTGATTATTGCTCTCTTTTTGCAACATATCGGTGACGATGTGACCATTATTTAAACTCTCATGTTTTATCATACTTCCATGAGTTTTTTCTGCTGCTTGTGTTCGTACTGACGGACACTAAAGTCGATCAAATCAACTTGAAAATCCAAACGCCTGTAAATGTTCCTATTGTTGTAGAATGATCCCTCATGATGGAGCAGAGTTCATGTTACAGTGAGAAGTAATACCCAGAATCAGCTTTGGATTCAACAGCTGTGAATAATCTTATTTGTATTGATTGATTATAAGTTATTGATAACATTTTATCCAATAGGAGGAGGAGACACCCGGAGCTGAGCTCTCAGGACAGGTCTCAGTCCCTGGTGGGGGCCCTGGTGGGGGTTGTGATGGGGGGCCTGATGGGGAGCCTGATGGGGGGCCAATTGGGGACCCTGGTGGGGGCCCTGGTGGGGGCCCTGGTGGGGGGCCTGGTGGGGCGCCCGGTGAAGTAGATCTCTGACCTGAAAAATGAGTTTCATGATTTCATCTGATTTCACCAGAACCCGACCCGGTGGCACCGATGACGAGCTACTCTATAGAAATGACGTAATCACGTATATTATTCTGGTTTACACTGTTATCTAGACCAGTGGGTCTCAACTAGTCTGGCTGCGGGACCCACCTTCACCCCTTGATGTCAAGCCGCGACCCGAATCGAGGACAATTTTCAACTATTTAGTGAAAAGATGGAGCAGTCTGAACCTGATCTGAAGATGTCCTCTGCAGTCGTAGTAGTAGGAGCTCTCTTGTTCCTGTCAGTCCCCGTCCCACACGTTTCACTTAGACGAGTAAATCTGATTTGTTTGTTACGTCAGTAGATTTGTCCATATGTAATGCAAAATGACCGCTTGCCTACATTGGAGCTGTGGTCTGTTGTTTGATGTCATCCGACACGTCTTCATTCACTACTTATAGTGTCATTTGACAGAGGAATAGTTTTCAGTTTATCCGCTGCTGATCTTAGCATTACAGGGCATTAATGCTAAATATTCTTAAGGAGTGTGAATAGACTGCACTCCGCTGCATAAAAAATCCCCTTCAAAATAAAAGGCCTGAAGGACTGGAAGGCCCACCAGTTGAGAATCACTGATCTAGACTACACTTGTTGGCTCACGTTGTCTCATAACTTTGTCTTTAATTGCTATTGTTAAGTTTTTATCAGACTTGTAGTATAAACCTCTTTTATATATTTTTATATATATAAATATATAACTATATATATATATAAATATGAGGTCAGTGGAGGCTCATCATGAAAAGTAAAAAAACAATAATGCTTAAATAAATATTAATATTTCTCTACTGATCTGTGCTATAAATGTATTTTCTGTATGATTCCAATCATTTTTATAATCAGAACCTCTGAATGATGTCATGTCCTGTTCAAACAGAGGAGACAGTGAGGTGAGACAGAGACCAGCTGTTCCTCACCTCACTGTGAACCCTCACTAACTGTTGAGTCTTTTTCTGTCTCATTGTTTGTCACCACTGTGATATCTGTAGACTCTTTTATTATATGTCCTTTCTTTACATAGAATAATGTATTTCACATGTGTGTAGAACATGTTTAGTGTTGCTGATCTGACATTAAACCGCAGTGAAAAAGCACAGAGAGGCAAACAGTACCTCTGACTCACTGAAGGGGACGAGCGAGAGCCCACGGGTCGGTTCATGCTTGTTCTGTCGAGCGCTCCGCTTCTGAAACGCTCCCGGTGGAATCAAATATGTACCTTAATGTGTGTGTAAAGAATGCTGATATGAAATATGAAAAACAACAGTAGTCAATATGCAAGCTGCCAGTTGAATGGTGATTTAAGCTTCTCTATTGGGTTCATATATTTGTAAATCTGATTTATGTAGTGTCAGTGCCTCACCAGACACCAACCTCACCGCACGTCACTATATATATATTTATTTATATATTTTTTTATTTATATATATATATTGATTTTCAACTTTTGTTACGAACTTGGGTTGACTAACTCACTCTGTGAAGCCTCATATTTACTTCTAATAAAGCTTTGATTAATTAACACAATGTATAAATCAACAAGCAAAGAATAAATGTGACGTAAACATGGTGAATGTAAAATGTGAATAAAGAAATAGACATGTGATTTATTTTATCTTCTATTTTATTTTGTTGTGTTTTCTTCCTCATTAAACATAACGGTATATTTCACAGCAGGGACATAAGAAGTGCATTTACATAAGTAGGGGATTCCGTTGCCGGTGTTAACTCTTAATATGCTATCTGTGTTGCTAATTTTACATTTCAATAACTTTAAACATAAAGCCTATTATACGATTCTGCTTCACGTTTCTAAAAATGTCTCCACTTTTGCTATTATTGTTTAAATGAAACATGTAGTCACCGCGCCACCCCCTCCCGGCCCGAGTTGGTCTCGTCCGTGACTCGACAGCATTAAACGCACATGTTGGGTGTGTTGTGTTGAGGATTGCAGCGATATTACAGCATTTAGCGAACCTCCGCGCGCTGTCACGTCACCGGTCACACTTTAATCACAACAGCGACAAAAAGGGACAAGTGTCTCAGTCAATGAGAAACACTGTCACGAGCAGAGTAACGGCGGAAAACACTCGAGGTGTGGAGGGGTGACACGCGTGGTAGCAGACGGTTACCGTTCACCGGACTGAAGGTACGTTAACACCGACACACGTTATGTGTGTTTGTAACTTCCCCGCGAGGCTGCTGTGATTATTTAAACACTCATTACATCATCTGCCTGTCTGTCAAAGTGTCTGCTCGAGTCCGTTTCGCGGGCTAGCCCCGTTAGCTTCCAGTCGTCAGCTGTCAACGTGTGTTCACGGCTCGTTTTTAACCGTTACCGGTTAAATGACAATTAATATAAATCACGACCGATGCAAGGTGTTCACACGTGACACACTTCGCGGCTGTGGTTGGTAACTTTAGCCCGCAGAGGACTCGCAGTTCAGCTAAAAGAGAAAAACGCTGAGCTAGCCGTACCGGTGTGCAGTGCCACGTAGCTAAAGCCGGCTAATGAGAGCAGACGAGCCGGTGAAGTTCTGCAGAATCACTGCGAACGATTCGTGAGATGAACCGGAGCAACGACTGTGGTACTTTAAAGAAGTAGCAATACCACACTCTAGAAGTACTCGGTCACAAGTAAAAGACATGCATTTTATATTCTACTTTAGTTTAAATGTACTAGCATCACAATATACTGAAAGTACCAGTAAAAGTAGCGATAATACACTGTAGAAGTACTATGATGCAAGTAAAAGTCATGCATTATGAATTCTACTTCAGTATAAAAGTACTAGCGTCACAATATACTTAAAAGTACCAGTAAAATTAGCAACAATACACTGTATAAATACTATGTTGCAAGTACAAGACATGTATTTTGAAGTTTACTTTCACAATATACTTCATGTAGTAAAAGTAGCAATAATACACTGTAGAAGTACTTTTTACTCCAATATATTTGTCTGCCGGCTTTAGTTACTTTCTGTCCAGATAAAACCTGGATTCATATCATCATATCCAGATGTGTTGTTTCCTTCTTCTTCTTCTTCTTCTTCTTCTTCTTCTTCTTCAGATAAATAAAGTCTTTTAGATCATCTTTAGTACTTTAATACTTCTACTTCAGTAAGGTTTACTTTGTAGAGAAGTATTTTCACAGCGTTGTATTAGTACTTAACTTGCATAAAACTTTATGTAAGTAACTACAGCTGTCAGATCAATGAAACTATGAAGTACAATATTTGAAGTTTAAAGCCTCATGAAATGGAAATACTCAAATAAAGTACGGATACTTCACTTTTAATACATATTCTGAGGTACATTCAACCTCTGGAACAGATAGAAATCCATAAAATATCTACAAAATAAATAAATCTGAGGATTTAAAGTTCTCTTTTCCCATCAGGCTTTGAGGCTTTGAGGCTTTGAGTCTTTGAGGCTCGCCCGAGTGACACCATGAGCTCCAAGGTGTGCAAGAACTGCGGCAGCTCGGACATCGACGTGGACCAGGCCCGCGGAGATGCCGTCTGCATGACCTGCGGCTCCGTGCTGGAGGACAACATCATCGTGTCCGAGGTGGAGTTCGTGGAAACGGGAGGCGGAGGGTCGTCGGCCGTCGGACAGTTCGTCTCCGCTGACGGTGAGAGACACACGAACAAATGTCTCGTACTGTTTCCTATCAGTTACTCAGGAACTGAACTCAAGTACACTCTGTACTTCACTTCTGTCCGACAGCTTTACTTACTTTAAAAAGGAACATTTCACATAAAAAAACACAAAGAACTTTTAAAATACGCTGCTAATCTATAAGTCAATTAATCAATTAGTTAATTAGTGAATCGTCACTCCAGACTTGGTGGTTTCAGCTTCTCAGAAGTGACGATTTGTTGCTTTTTCCTCGTCTTAAATGACGTTAAACTGATGAACGTTGAGGTTTGAACTGTTGGTCAGAAGGAACAGAGTTTAACAACAAGCTGAAGATGACCTGATCAGCTGAACCCTTCTACCTTTATTGAGTTATGGATTATCTGTTATAGATATATGTTACTGGTGTTTGTTCCTCTGCGGGGGTTGATTGCGTTCGACGGACTTTCTTCCTAAAGGAATACTTCAGTAACGTCAGTTATTAATTCTAAATAAATGATGTAACTGTTTATCTTGATGGCCGTCATCAAACCCCTGAATGTAACTTCAGCGATGGTTTGATGTGAAGCGTCCTGAGAGGAAACACACGAGGTAAAGATGAGACGCACGCTTTATTCAAGCTTCATGAATCCTTTGTTTTGTTTTTGGGGAAGAAGTACTACCAGTACGACAATGTGAAAGTACTCCCATTACAAGTACAAACCACAGAAATATTATCAGCTAAATGTACTTAAAGCGACAATCTCAACTCGAGGTCCACTTACTAATTTGTTTGGCGAGCTTTCAACCTGATCACATGGTTTTCGTCGTGTGGAGTTTTTCTCCGTTGTGACTTTTTAGGACTTTTTGTTCTTGTTTTGTAAAAGTTTAAACATCCAATGACAACAGAGCGAAGCCCAATTAGCTGATGAAGACCATGTGACTGATGTGAATCATTCTGATATTTGAGTTAATGCAACGTAGAATCATTGTGAATGATAAATATAACTTCCTGTCTGTTCTAAACTCGTCCTGTTGAATTGGACTTTCAGTTAAGTGTTTTTATATTCTCAGAAAAAGATAAAACTGCAAAAACAAATAATATCACTGCTTTCCTTAATTGAGTCCGCCTCAAAGCGATGAAGTCCTGCAGCTCTGAACTGATTCTAACCCTAAAAAACAAGTTTCTACTTGTGTTTGATGTTGAGGCTTTTATCTTAACGTGTGTGTGTGTGTGTGTGTGTGTGTGTGTGTGTGTGTGTGTGTGTGTGTGTGTGTGTGTGTGTGTGTGTGTGTGTGTGGCTGCTTATCAGTGTGTAACATTTACCTCCAGATTATCGTTCACCTTCAGCCTGCAGGACGTCTCTCTCCTGCTGAGTCTGTGTTGTAGTTCTCTCTGTCGTCCACTAGAGGGTGCTGTCTGACAACACCACAATGCTGAGGTCTTTAATGGCAGTCGATAGAATATTATTTGGGTATTATTGTGGACTCAAACAACTGTTTGTTTTAGTTTTAATACATTTTATAGACGAATGATGATTCATGGAAGAAAAGAAAACAGATTATTAACTTTTGTTTGAATGTGTTCCAGTAAGAAGCACTTTATTGTCCGGATCTGCTTTTAAATATTGTCGTCATTAGTTATTGTCATTATCAATTTGACCTGCATCTGTAAAACAAAAAAATATGAAAAAGAGTCCGAGGTTACGTCTGCAAAATGCAAATTTTATTTTTAATACAGAATTTCTGCTGAATGGATAGAAATGTTTAGATATCTAGACTGGCCCAAACCAAGTTATTCCGGTCCAGTCCAGAAGAATCAGATCAGAGTTTTTGAAGTTCTGATGAGAGTCTGTCCGTCTCTTTGTCTCTTTGTCTCCAGCTGGAGGGATCAACCCGTCTTTTGGGGACAACCACTTCTCAGGTGTGGGGAGGGAGTCCAGAGCTCAGACGCTGCAGAGAGGTGAGTGACCAGCAGAGGGCGCAGCACGTCTTCATATCACATATATTCATACTGCTATAATGATACAATTTTTATATATATATATGTATTATCCACTTTAAAACGGGTCGTCACAGTCTGAATATTACATTTTGTTTTCCCCACGTTTGAGCTAAGTTGAGCCTCGTACAGATCTCTCTTTTAAGACGTTGACAGCTGGACAATGAGACGACGCTCTTAACGAGACATTTAAGTGAATAAATGAGGAGACTTACTACTTTACTTACTCCTCTCTTTATCTCTTTATTTTGTATTTTTCTGTGTCTGCGTTAATAAGCCAGTGTGAGCTGCTGACATCGTCCATAAATGTTCCTCGTTCTTCTTGGGGTGGGTGTGTGTGTGTGTGTGTGTGTGTGTGTGTGTGTGTGTGTGTGTGTGTGTGTGGACTTTATATCTCAGCAGCTGTTGTTGTTTGTGTAGAAACACAAACAACAACAACTCTGTAGAAAGAGAGAAAGACGCTCGTCCTGAGTTTCTGAAGACGCCGAGTCACAGAGCTGTCAGACTGCAGCAGACGCTGAGTAATGAGAGAGAGTGTGTGTGTGTGTGTGTGTGTGTGTGTGTGTGTGTGTGTGTGTGTGTGTGTGTGTGTGTGTGTGTGTGTGTGTGTGTGTGTGTGTGTGTGTGTGTGTGTGTGTGTGTGTGTGTGTGTGTGTGTGTGTGTGTGTGTGTGTGTGAGAGTGAGTGAGTGAGGATAGGGGATTGGTTGACTCACTGTGTGTGAAAGATAGGGAGATGGGGATTGGGAAATACTTTGTCATATAGTGTGTGTGTCTTTGTGTGTCTTTCATGCTGTTTGCAGAATGTGACGGTGATTTTATTCAAACATACAATCAGATAAATGTTCACTACTGCAGCCTTCTTGCTGAGAATTGAGATGAGAATTCTTCTCATGTACGTCTGTATGGTGATATGGGAGGCTGGAGACACTGTGTGTGTGTGTGTGTGTGTGTGTGTGTGTGTGTGTGTGTGTGTGTGTGTGTGTGTGTGTGTGTGTGTGTGTGTGTGCCAGTGGGAATAGCCTTGTCATGCTGTTTCTCTGTGTGGGTAGATTTATTACGGTGTGTGTGAGTCTGCAGGCGTCTCAAAGGGAGGAACAGCTCTTCTTCTTCTTTCTTTCTTTCTTTCTGTCCTCCATAAACTTTCCCCAGCGGCCGTCTGCACCTCCTCCTCCTCCTCCGTCTCACCGCCGACTGATTCATATCAGGGAGCACCGACCCCACCTCTTCCTGTGTTTGTGTTGGACAATAACGTATCACCAGTCCCTCATGTATCGGTGCACACAGTGTTTTGGACGCCATGACTGGAATTTTAAGTGTAGCTTAAGATTTACACTTTGTCTGCATCACAAAGTGGAGCTGCAGTAACAGCAGAGTGTCAGATTCCCATAAATCTAGACGTAGAGCTGGAAGGTGTTTTTGAATATACTGCTAGATGAAGGAAAGATGGCCTCTGTGACTCTCGTCATTTTAATGTTAGCAGTGACTCTGTGACGTCAGAAGAGTTGCTCTTAATGCACCTGTTGTCTAATCCAGGTGTGCGGTGAATGAATATCTACCTGTGTGGACGCTTCCTACTGATCAGCTGTGACCCAAACATAGAAGTCAGGGGAGCGGTGAACCTGTTCATGGAGCCAGTTATCGCTTGCTGTCGGCTCAGCTGTCGCCATGTTGAGAGCCGCGCGGAAACAATCCCTCGCTCCTAGATTTAGCACCTTTTTTTTTTTTTTTTAAATTGGAAATGGAATTGTAGTTTTGTGAACATCTGCATTTCTGTGGCAACTGGGCACTTTTCATCGTGTGTGTGTGTGTGTGTGTGTGTGTGTGTGTGTGTGTGTGTGTGTGTGTGTGTGTGTGTGTGTGTGTGTGTGTGTGTGTGTGTGTGTGTGATGAACCCCTCGTGTCTTGACATGTTCAGAGCCTCGTTGGCGTCCGCTGATGTTCACATACTCGTGTGATGACGTCTGTGTGTTCTGGTCTCTGCATCAAGAACAGGTTCATGTTGGCATTGGACCACATTTCTGTCACATTAGATGTTTTCGTGAAACTTACTGAGTGTTTTCATGCACCCAGAGGATGAACCTCAAACCCTTTTTGAACGTCTCTCTGCTCGTTCTTCCTCTCTTCTACAGTGTGAATGCATTTGTCTATGGCGTTTCTGTGAACCGACCCGCTCTCTGTCATGTGTCTCTGCAGCGAGACTGAACATCAACACTCTGGGTCACCAGCTGCAGATGAACAAGCACTGTCTGGACACGGCCTTGAACTTCTACAAGATGGCGCTCATGAAGCACCTGACCAGCGGACGCAAGAACTCCCACGTGGTCGCCGCCTGCCTCTACCTGGTCTGCCGCACCGAGGGAACGCCGCGTATCCTTCCTGATCGTAGACTCGATGACCTAGAAAGCACATTCAACCTTATTGTGTGTGTGTGTGTGTGTGTGTGTGTGTGTGTGTGTGTGTGTGTGTGTGTGTGTGTGTGTGTGTGTGTGTGAGAACGTGCGTCATAATAATCAGCAGCGGGACGAGTATCTATTTAGCGCTGCACTCTTATTTTTCTGGTTGATAAGAGTTGAAAAAAGCTGCACTCGTCACTTTTTACCCAGCCGTCCAATCACAAGGCCCGAGGGGCGGGACAATCACACGTGTACAAAGCGCTGAACAACAACATCGGAGGAGAAATGGATACTCGTAGATCAGCGGGTCCGTCCTCTGTCGTTACGCGTGTCGTCATTTTTCACTCCTGCGGACATTTCGTATCCTGTCAATCATGTATCCATGTGCAATAAAGACGAAAAATCCCCTCAAACAAACAAACGATGGAGTCCTCGGTCTAATTAGATACCGTATTTAAAAACTCACCTCTGAAAGCTCATCAAGGAGAAGTGTTTCCTGCATGCACCAGGAGACGCTTTTAACAGCTGAGGACACGTTTCACATCCTGAAGTTTGTTGAAGCGATGGAGGGCGGCACATCAGAGAGGGCAGGTTACTCTGGATGTGAGCCAGAGGAGGCCTCCTTTTCTCTCTCCATGTTTCACAATCTGCTAACGGCAGCTTGGTGAAGTCGAGAGCGTTGCTTCATCCTTTATGTCATAAGCAGGGCGGCTCTTTTGTGTCGGTTTACTCCTGACTCACTTCGCCTCAGAGGAGGAGGAGGAGGAGGAGGAGGAGGAGGAGGAGGAGGAGGAGGAGGAGGAGGAGGAGGAGGAGGAGGGTTGTTGTGTAACGGCAGCGCGGGGCGACCGGGATGGGTTTACCTAATGAAAGCAGGGCGCAGAGGGTGTAATGCCTTCCTGCTGCATTGGTGTGTGTGTGTGTGTGTGTGTGTGTGTGTGTGTGTGTGTGTGTGTGTGTGTGTGTGTGTGTGTGTGTGTGTGTGTGTGTGTGTGTGTGTGTGTGTGTGTGTGTGTGTGTGTGTGTGTGTGTGTGTGTTGCCGGGATAAAAATAGCTCTGCTCACTTCCTTTTCCACGGCTGAGTGAGTCTGTAATGTTTTCGCAGAGTGTAAAAGGAAACATCCGTTTAAATGTGGAGTTTAATTTAAGGAGGACCGGCCGGACTGTCAGGGTGTCATCTCCCCGATCAGGCTGCATCCTAACGTCTTTGCTTCCTTCTTCCCTTCTTCCCTTTCCTTCCTGCTTTTTCATCTCTTTATTTGCCCATTCGTCTTTTCTTCTGAGGAGGAAATTATCTCTTCTTCTTCTTCTTCTTCTTCTTCTTCTTCTTCTTCTTCTTCGTTGTCGTTCTTCTTCTTCATGGTGTTATATTTACCTTTGGGTCTTTTTATAATTGGACAGACGGCGTTTAATTCAGGACTGTTTTTATATTGTGATTCTGGACGGTGGTGAAAAAAGTTTCAACAAAACAAACGCAGTTAATGTTGAATAGAAGCACGCTTTGTCACACAAACTCAAACAAAGATTGTGTGGTTCAGCATGAGTAAGAAAGTCCAGTTTATCCATGTAGTCCAGGAGACGCTGGGGTCAACATTTAGACGTTCGTCAGAGACGCAGATCCAAGCGCAGCATGAGAGCTGCTTCGGTTGTGACATCCGTCTCTCTGGGTATTTAAATAAGTGAGCAGCAAATGAAGGTGTAGACGTTGGTCCCCCCCCTCAGTGGACCCAGATGTGTTGAAGGACCCGCCGTCGTTAGTTTTCCTGATTAAGGGAGTCGGCCTGTAATCTCCAGACGGCGTGCGCCGGGATTATCTTTTCCATTTCATCAGCACCATCGCCGCCGCCGCCGCTAATTCCATTGTGAGGCCCTTTTCATTTTATTTCAGAGGAGCCCCGCTAATCCGCGCTCGCAGCCCGGAGACAGGTGCACCCGTCCGAGCGTGGGGGGGGTTGGTCATTGTGAGGGGGGGGGGGCAGGCGTGTGAATGTGAGAGCCGTCTGGTCAGAGGTGAAGCTCCAGCGTCTCGTTAGCTTTTCTCTCACAGCTGCTTTTATTTCAGCGTCGACGTCAAACCGCTATATCATTAATAGTCTGAGCCTGTGTGAGGGTGGGGGGGGGGGGAAATGCATGCACACACACACACACACACACACACACACACACACACACACACACACACACACACACACACACACACACACTGTAGATGAATGTGTGGAAAAACAAATCTGACGCATTCAAATTTGTGAATGTGTCATGACGTTTTGCAGCTGTAGAGATATCGTGTGTGTGTGTGTGTGTGTGTGTGTGTGTGTGTGTGTGTGTGTGTGTGTGTGTGTGTGTGTGTGTGTGTGTGTGGAGAACGTGTTTGTCACAGATGTAGTTTGCTCGTGTGAGTTTTATTTTTAATCGGTTGAATTTCTGACTCAAATGTTTGTCAGACGCGATGTGTTCAAGGACCGTCGGATAATGTTTGGCGAGCGTTTAAAGAAAACGGACAGAACAATTAACGATGGTTATTTGTTCTTCTTTGCATGAAGTTTTCAGTTTATTTGGAAGCATGTGAGAATTCCCACAGGCCTTGAAAGCAGCTGCTCTCATTCATCCATCAGGTTTATTGATCCGATGGAGTGAAACTGGATTAATGTCTCTTTATCTATTCGTACAGAAGCGATTTGAATCCTTCTAATCCTAAAATCAGTCTTTTAATACAAAGGCTCTGGTTCAGTTCTCACAGGTGAGTAAAGTGCTCTGCAGACTCATTTAAATATACTTAAAGTTTAGTCTTATCTTAGACTGGAGTCTGAAAACTAAATGGACTTCATATGTTCTCTCTCTCTCTCTTCTGTCCCAAATGTGCAAAAAAGCTGATTCTTGTGGTTTAGTTTCCTGAACCGGTTTCTGTCAGACATGCTGCTGGACCTCAGTGATATCCTGCAGGTAAGTCTTAGAAACCACAGCGACTCATAAAGCACAGCTAGTGTCTTGATTTATCAGGAAACAGTGAAGAAATGTGATCTTGGTGGTGAACGAATGTCTCGTTTGGTCCGACCCACGGTTCAAAAAACCCCCAAAATATTCCATTTAGTGTCGTGACAGACGAGGAGGAGTCATCACACTTTAGAAATGTTAGTTTAAAAAGTGACTTAAGTGATGAATCGATGATCAAAGAAGCTTCAGAGTCATTTCTGTGTTCAGATCCATCAACACAGCTGTTTTTTTTTAATTGGCTGAGCATTTATTTTGTGTAAACAATGAAAGCTTTGCATTTTAAATAATGAATCTGTTATAAAAACAGTTGCAGACTGATTCATTTTTTGGGAATAATCGACTGTAATTTAAACGCTGCTGAGTTTTACTCATGATTTATTCAACAAAGGTTGTAAAAAGCTAAACTTAAAATAACTTTTCCAGACTTTGAACTCTTTAATTAACTTCTTTTTTTAGTGTGTGGTGAAGCCCACCCTGTTACAGCAGCCGCTTATAAGTACACACTCCCGCCCCACAAGTCCCACAATGCACCTCTGCCGCCTAACCGCTCGGCCCCTGCAGCCGTCTTGCGTCCAGACTTTTGCTCCGTGTGATTTAAACCGAGTCGTGTGTTTGTCTTTAAATTTAGAAAGCCGTCTCCGTCCTCCTCCGGCATATTTAATGGCAGCCGATTCACGGTGAGTCAGGGGTGTGGCGGCACATTTCTCACTCACAGCTGGTCGGGGGGGGGGGTATTTTTATACACCCAGCTGTCTGCCCCCCCGTATTCGTCCACACCCCGGCATGAGGAGGCTGGGAGTGGATTTGGAGTGGATTTGGGGTGGGTGGGGCTGCCGTGGATCCACCACCAATCACTTGTTGTTATGGATCCACACCCCGGGGCTGCTTTGCATTGTTTGGATGAATGGAGAGCTTTCTGCAACGCTGATGACGTAGATGATGAGCATATTGGTCAGGGGGGGGAATCAATGCTGGAGGAGGATATCAGCTGTTTGTCATGCTGCTAATGTGATGAGCTTTTATTCACATGCTCTGAATGCGCACACACACACACACACACACACACACACACACACACACACACACACACACACACACACACACACACACACACACACACACACACACACACGATGCATATCTCTGCACACATGCAGGTTTATTTTGAGCAACAGGTGCATGCAGATGATGAACTGCACATTCAGACTCTGTTTCAGTCCGGGGGGGGGGGGGGGGGGGGGGGGGGTGTGGTGTCTCCTCAGGCCACTGAGAGCCTTTGATGTGAATAAGATGTAGAATTTAAACTCTCCTCCAAAATAAAAGCCCTCGCTTCTTCATTTTAACATTCGATAACCGTCCTAATGTTGTCACATTGTGTTGAGATGATCTCATTTTGGATCCGGTTCCAGGCGGGTAGAACCCTGTGATTTTGTGAAGTTTAGACTTTAATCTCAAAGCACATTGTTTTTGTTCATTTGAGGGAAAAGATGCTCATTGATTTTTACAGAGGAGAATCTGTAGGCGAGGCCATTTTAAAGATGGCTGCATATAAAGCTCCACATGAAAGACGTGAAACTGAAAGTTTATTGTTTTTCCCCATGAAGTGCTTCATCGAGGATGTCTTCCTTGTCGTGTGCTGGACAGATTGTAAAAACCCTCTGAGGCAAATATTTGTGATTTTTATATTGGGCTATAAAAACTGAAAAGTTCCACTTAAAAGAAAACCAGAAACGGACTCCAAACAAACTGCTAATTCACCAGTTGATGCAATTTTTGCTGCGTTCAGTAACAGAACATGTCTCTAATGATCCTTAATCCTGTTTTCAGAACGTTCCACGCTGAGAGAAATAATCAAGTTTTAAGATGAGCGAGCAGAAACTTAACTAACTGAAGGTCCCTCTCTTCCACCTGTTGAGACTCGGCCGTGAAGTGTCGAGTGTTTTTTGACCCCTTCGACCCGGAAAGTTTCACTTAAGAGACGGAGGATCGCGCTCCAACTCTGGCTCTCGATTCCACCTGCAGGCAGCTCAAAGTGATTCAATTAAACGTAGACTTTAAAGCTCAGCGTCCCTCACGTCACACCGGTCCTCACGTCACACCGGTCCTCACGTCACACCGGTCCTCACGTCACACCGGTCCTCACGTCACACCGGTCCTCACGTCACACCGGTCCTCACGTCACACCGGTCCTCACGTCACACCGGTCCAGTCACACCGGTCCTCACGTCACACCGGTCCTCACGTCACACCGGTCCTCACGTCACACCGGTCCAGTCACACCGGTCCTCACGTCACACCGGTCCTCACGTCACACCGGTCCTCACGTCACACCGGTCCAGTCACACCGGTCCTCACGTCACACCGGTCCTCACGTCACACCGGTCCAGTCACACCAGTCCAGTCACACCGGTCCTCACGTCACACCGGTCCTCACGTCACACCGGTCCTCACGTCACACCGGTCCTCACGTCACACCGGTCCAGTCACACCGGTCCTCACGTCACACCGGTCCTCACGTCACACCGGTCCAGTCACACCAGTCCAGTCACACCGGTCCTCACGTCACACCGGTCCAGTCACACCGGTCCTCACGTCACACCGGTCCTCACGTCACACCGGTCCAGTCACACCGGTCCTCACGTCACACCGGTCCTCACGTCACACCGGTCCAGTCACACCGGTCCTCACGTTACACCGGTCCTCACGTCACACCGGTCCAGTCACACCGGTCCTCACGTCACACCGGTCCTCACGTCACACCGGTCCAGTCACACCGGTCCTCACGTCACACCGGTCCTCACGTCACACCGGTCCTCACGTCACACCGGTCCTCACGTCACACCGGTCCAGTCACACCGGTCCTCACGTCACACCGGTCCTCACGTCACACCGGTCCTCACGTCACACCGGTCCTCATGTCACCGAAGGAAACGGTGTCAAATTCAGCACTTTGTGCACATTTAACCGAACTGAGCCGCGCTGCGAGACATCAGAGCTGTGAATTCGATACTTTACAATGTAAAGTGAGACGTTTTTAGTGATAAATGCATAAATAACCATGCGCAAGATTGTATTAAATCACTCGTGGCGGCTCCTGGGAGAGGTTAGCTTAGCTGCAATAGCATTAGGACGGGAGAGAACCTCTTCATTGAAAGAAGAGCAAAGAACGACACTGACTCGCTTCGGCAAGAGTTTGATTGACAGATGGTTCCTCCAATCACCGGCACACGTATTTTCTTTCCCTTTTTATGATAACGTTGTCGTCTCCAAAGGAAACGCTGAGATCTGGGAACACGATAACATCCTCTTTAACAAGCGTTTTTGCAATAACTTACACCATAAATAGTATTTTTGTAAACTCTGGATGTCCGTCTCTAGCTGCTCAATGCTCCGCTGTGTTCACCAGCTAGTCTCTAGTCGCTGCACAACGGAGTGAATGCAGCTTTTTATTGCTGAGGACAGCTGCTGTGTCTGAACAAGCGGCGTCCAGTTACATCTGTAACGCATAGTGTGTGCGTGTGCGTGTGCGTGTGTGTGTGTGTGTGTGCGTGTGTGTGTGTGCGTACATTTTGTTCAGCATCACTTTGATTCAATTAGATTTTGCGTCTTTCAGACATCCTGCAGTTGGCCTTACAGAGTACACACTGTTTCATGCTGTATGCTTTCAATTTGGACACAGTACTTCCTTATAACGTTTGAACTTTGACTCTTGCTGATATCTATATCTGCTACGCAGAGGATTGTGGGTCAGAAGAGGATGCAGTAGAACATCCTGGTACTACTAGGTCTTTCTCATGCATACTAGGTAGTCTGGTAGTGTGGGTACTGGGATGTTCTGGGCTTGTACACAAAGAACCGTGGTGCTGAATGGCGCCGTAGTGCAGCTTTAAGACTCTGTAAAGGTGCTCATTTGGTTCCTGGTTATCGTCTTTTTATTTTTAGCAGTAATTTTCACCGTTCTGCTTGAAAGCGTCGGCTCTTTATCCACTACTTCCTCCTCCTCCTCCGCCTCCGTTTCTGCCTTTGTGTATGAATTCCTTGCTGGAATCCACTTCCCAGAATAGCAGAGGAGGCATCTGGCCGACTCCAGAGGGGTCCGAGAGCGAGAGTCCATCCGTCTGCTCCGGACCCCCCCCATCCCTAAACCCTCGGAGGTCTGGAGAGTCGGTCTGAAGGAATGGCAGACATCTGACCCGAGTTCACGACCTGATCCTGAACCAGCTTTCACTGCCCTTCTGCTTTTCTGCACCCAAACCTTGATTGCGGGCTGTAATGCTGATCATTAGTGCTGAACTGATGGATGTGAGCCGTGTGGTCTTTGTTATTCATCAGGAGATCCTTTCAGATAGAGGATTTACTGCCAGGCCTTCTGGAGGTGTTGAGGGCAAAACACAATGAAACATCTGTGAGGGGAGGTACCAGTCTGATAACCCCCCCCACCCCCGCCCCCCCGGATGACACACTCTGCCTCCAACATCCTGCAACACACCAGGTCTCCAGGTCCTGAACCAGGACGTTTGAAGTGGAAACGTTCCTCTTCTTCTATCTGCCTCGGAGGGTTTTCTTTAATTTAATTCACAAGTCTGTAATATTTAAATCTGTGCTGCAGAAGTCATCGGTCACATCTGTAGTCTAGATACAAGAAAAGTTTCTGCAGGAGGAGACGGAGTGCAGATATTTAGATCAGATTAATATAAAGAGCTATTTGAGTTTGAGGGGGGGGGGGACATCCCTTCAGATGTCCCACAGCTCGGCTTTAATCAGGCATATTGAGCAGAACATCCTTCACCCTGCAGGTCGGTGATGTAACCAGAACACTTGACCTCGTTTCATATCCTAACACCTTGTGAGGTCCTGACGGCGGCCTGGTGCTCCAGCTGTAGCTCTATAAGTGGCTCTGAATGAGTCTAATGGCTCCTGGAGTCACTTGGGATGTTACGGGATCATGTGAACACCCAAATCCAGTTAGAGGAAAACCTTGTGCTGCCAGTTACATCTGATTTTAAAAACAACCCCTGCTGTCCTCCACAGGTGAACGTCTACATGCTGGGAAGAACCTTCCTGGTGCTGTCCAGAGAGCTGTGCATCAACGCCCCGGCTATAGGTACGCACCCACACTCCTGCTGGATTCACTGGCCTTAAACGTCTGGAAGTCTTTCATGTGGATAAGTTAGAGTTCATAGATACGGCTGCAACTGCAGAACATCGGCGACTAATCTCTCAATCATTTGACTAATTATCGAGGAATCGTTTAGTCTGTTTATTGGCAGAAAATTGAGAAACTCATTTTTCACTGAGTTCAAAGCGACGTCTTAAAATTACATAACTCTTTTAAAGAAGCTGTGAATCCAGAGAACACACGACTCAGCATATTTCTGTAATAAATGGCTTAAAGGTACTCCTATACCTTGATTGACACTACAGACCTCCTGAAAGCCTGGATGGCAAAATGTTGGGTCTTTAAAATCATAAGACGATTATTTGTCACCACAGTGTCTTGTATAAGCTTACTAATGCACCACACTGTAGAGCACGTATTCACATGAATGAATAGGGAGTGTGAGAGGTGGTCTTCCTCTTAAAGGACCTGATTGGACCCCCTTTGGACAAATTTAGGGTGGCTGGTTTGAGGTTTCATCGCGTCATGGAGACGAGAAGAGGCCGTTTGAATCATATTCAGACTCCTCCCTCCAGGCATCGTACTAAAAATAATCACATACTAAATATTACAGCAGCCTGTAAAGCAGGCTCCTCTCCTGTCGGGCACATTTAAGTCCCTCTCACTTCTTTGAGTGCAGCTTTTTAGATCAGAATCAGAACGATGCTCGATATGAACGTCTCGGTGAGAAGCCGTCCACAGAAGCTCAGGTGTAGTTCCCGCTGCAGTGACCAGAGGGCGCTGCAGTCCCTCAAATCAAGACATGTGTACCCGCGATCACATTAGAACCTTTTTTATGTTTCATCATCAGGTGTATACGCATTCTTGTACAGAACACATCTGGTCATCTTTGACAGCATCGAGCTGCTGACGGGTTTCTTTTACAAAAGACACAACGCTTGTGAGGCCGTCCTCTGAAGTGCAAAACAACTCTGCTCTCTGACAACATCTCTACTGTGTCTTTTCTCTTTTTTTTTGCATTTAGAATCATAACACTACAGAAAAGGTTGCTCCTGGTGTAATGTTGCTGCTTAGACTATAGTAACAACATTGCATATAGACTTGCAATTACACAATTGTGAAGCGGTCCCTACTAGTTCCAGTGGCGGAGCTCAGCGAGATTACATAACCACAAATCACCGTATTAATGTTGTTCCTACAGCAGCCGCAGCCCTGCACACAGGCGTCAGAGCAAATAACGTTAACCCGGTATTTAAATAAAAAGAATAACATTAAATTAAATAAGATCAAACCACAGCTCCTTGGCTTTTAAAATAGTCTCTCACTGGACTAACCAGGCCGTTTAGTGTGAGTCAAGAGTCTTTAATGCTACATTACTCTGAAGGCTGGGAGGCCAGAGGACGAGCCTCGCTCTGTTCCCGTCAGCAGCGCGGAGCGGCTCACGCGTAGAACACCAGCTCTGGGATCTGTCCTCCCTGTACTCCGGTCCCGTTGGTGCTGTCGGAGGAGCACTGGAATTGAAACGTCACCTTCCCGCACTGCACCTCTGTCATGCCCTCCTGGCCGAAATAGCTGAGTTCATTCCCGTCCAGCACGACGCTCACCGTGTAGAAGGCGTCCTGCTCCACCTGGACCGGGTGCTCGAACCCCACCGGGAAGGTGCCGCTCGACCCGTCCGACACGAACTTTGTCATGTTCTGCGCCAGCGTCACCCCTTGTCTCTTCAGTTCGATCTTGGCGCTGTACTCGGCCTTGCCGCCGCTCGACCCGTACAGCCCCAGACCGGCGATAAAGATCCTCTTGTCCACCGCGAACTGAATGCTGTCGCAGCGGCCGCGGTAGCGCCACTGGTTGCTCCGGTAGGCCGAGGACTGGAAGCGGTGGCACCTCTGCGGCACCAAACCCTGCCTGGCAGCCAGAGGGAAGTCCAGGTGGGGCTTTTTAGCCGCGGTGTACCACAGGAACACGTTGTGCGTCTCCTCCAGCGTCAGGATGTCGCATTGCGCCGCCCCGTCGGCGAACTCCTCCAGGCTCATGGAGGGGATGCGCACCAAGAACAGCGCCTTGCCGAGCACCTCTCTTCTGTTGCGGGTCGTCGGCCCCAAACACTGCCGCTTGCACTCCGCGGCGGCCCAGTTCATGACGGCCTCGAACACCACCACCTCCTTGGTGTTGAGCGTCTCCCGCCGCAGGATGATCTCCAGCGTCTGCAGGTCGATTTCGCAGAAGCCCTCGGAGCACAGCGCCAGCTCGGCCTGGGCGTCGATCACCTCCCAGCAGCGCTGCGTCAGCTCGGGCTCCTCGAACAGGCGGCTCTGGGAGAGCAGCACGCAGGCGTTCTTGGCCTCCAGGCTCGTCTCCAGGAAGGTGACGCAGGCCTTGGCCAGCGCGGGGACGATGTACTTCTTGGCAGCGTACAGGGTGGCCAGCACCGTGTCCGCCTCCAGGTCGATCTCATCGCTGTACATGTACCTGCGAGGCGGAAAACAACCCTTTAAACCGCTGCACATGTACGGAAATCAACTATTACTGATGATAAGACATGTTATGGGGAACGTTAACAACCACATTTAGTCACTTTGGATCTTTTAAAAACTCATTTCCTCTTTTCTCATCTTTAATTTCCAAAAATAAATCTCTGATATGTTTTTTTTTTTTTTTTTCTTTTCTTCCCAAAGAGGATCGTGTTGACTTCACAAAAGGCCCAACATGCAGCAGTCCGTGGTGCTGGCTCAGCCAATGCTACTGCATGAGCAACAAAAGGCAGGATATTTATAACTACTAGTCTGCATACATTCCCCCCTCAAAGAAAATTGTCAGGCTGTGGACGACGGGGGAAAGAAATGTTTGCAGTTGGACAAAGAGCGCTGAGAAAACCGGCAATTAGAGCGCCGCTGCCCTGCTCTCCAGCGCTCCCAGCATTTTGGCACGGGCCTCTGCTGCTTAGCTCTGGATGAGTAATAACGCGCTCTGAAGTGACACTGACTGCGCTTGTCATCTCTCCCCTTCTGGTTTTGGCCGCGTGAGCGACGGCGAGTGGCTTACTTCAGCAGAATTAGAAAAGCAGCAGGTTCCACATCTGGGATATGGATCGCCGACTCCTCCTCCGCCAGATCGCCGTAAAACATGGCACAGAAGACCGAGCTTCCCACGGCAAGCACATACTGGGAGGGGAAGGAAGGGAGGGAGGGAGGAGAGGAGGGGAGGAGACATATGCGTCAGAGACACAGAATCACTCTCAAGTTCAATAAAGGAGCAGGAGGAGCTCTTTTCCTTCTTTTCAGCAGCGCCATGCTGCAGACACACAACTTCTCCACTCGCCTCACAGATTAATGATCAATGGTACGGATCTGCCTTTTAGTCGTAACATGTAACGCGTCCTTACCTTGTGTGCTGGGACCTTCTGAGACCCCCCCGAGGGGCCCACAATGAAGTGGACGTCGGCCATCAGCTCGTTGTTAAACATCAAGGCATTCCTAAAAGCAGGAGCAGGATTCACCAATAAGCCTCCATCAAGTATTGTATAACATCGAGTCCTCCCACACTGCTTTACCCAGAGACACTGGTTAGAGGAGGATTTACTGTAGTAGCGCTGCAACTAATCATTACTGACACTATCAATCTACTGACTTATTGGTCTTTAGATGAATGCTGCACTGAAACCCCACAGATACTCTATCTACAGTCACAATTAAGCGGTGAATTTGGCCATTTTTGTTTAAAACCTCCCTTTTTAAACGATGAATCAATTCACCCAAAACCATATTAATCTGTGTTATTACAGCTCTGTGGAGTAAAGTGTTTTCCTCGCATGCACATTTTTTTAAAACATTAAAAAGTAGACGCTGCAGGAAAAGTTTCAAAAATAAAACCCCCACAATAGAGTGAGACTGCTGAGCGTACAGCGCTCTTTTAATCTTTGATTTTTATCACCGTCATATTAACACAGTGGCCTGTCGTTACTTCATAATGACGGTTAATGCACTTTTATGGTCTTTTATAGCTCCTCTATCAATCCTTGCAGCGACTTGTAAAGCCACTGCGCACGCACACATAGCTAGATAGCTGTATAGCTGTGATATTTACGACAGTTGGAGACATTTCATTTCTTTACATTCTCTCCACTTACCTCTCTCTCAGTGTCGGGTGGCTGCACTGCCAGCTCGGCGGGTCTACGTTGTTGTTGTTGATGTTCTGCTGGGTGGTCGGTGTGGTCGCCACGCTGCTCCCGCCACCACCGCCGACCACCTGGCTCACCTGCACCTCCTTGGTCTTCTCGGTGTCCGCCACCGTGGTGCCGTTGGACAGGTTGGTGTTGTTGGGGCTAGCGGCGGGGTACAACTCCGCAGCCATCTTCTCCTCCACCTCCTCCTCCTCTTGCTGCTTCTTCTTCTTGCTCGTCAGGGACAGAGTCAGGATCTCATAACATACCGGCAGCTTGGCCACCTTCTTGGACTTTTTCAGTGTTTCTGGAAGTAGGAGCAGATAAGTCAAACACCTCATGATCCGGCCATGATGGAGCAACCTGCAGTCTGCCGTTGGCATCGGCACAAGCGTTAATATCCGGTGGAATCGCTCGGTTCGCTGTAAATGAACCAACTGTACGGAGAGAGAGAGAGAGAGGGAGAGGGAGAGAGGGGTTTTTTCCGGGCTCCTACAGCGCCGCTTTAAATCGGCATCGACGGCGAAGTTTACACGACAACATGTAAAATATCCGTTAGTCCCGTTTTCTTCCTCCGCTTCCAACTTCCGTCCGCGAGCACTTTCCCCCCTCGTTTCCTGACGGTCACTTAACGGTCACCTAACGGTCACCACATCCCCTCGTAACCGGAGAAATGTCCACGAAGCGTCGCTTGTTTTCCCTTTTTTCTCTCCAGTGAGTGGGTAATCCGGATAGTCGCAGCTGGTATTCAAGTCCTTCCTATTTTTTTTTCCCACACCCGCCTCTCCGTTAATCCTCACCGATGTGTCTCCGTCTTTACACCGAAACCGACGGTCGACCGTCACGGAGCAGCTACGGTGTCGCGTTCCGTTCTCGCCCGAAGTAAACACTGATTTGTCGGAGAGTTTTTAATGTCCGCTTCATTTTCTTCTGCTTTTTTTTTTCTCTCGTCGTGATCCTCTCGGACGCCCAGGGCGAGCAGAGGACCAATCAGAGAGGAGTCAAGCGGTGACGTCAGGAGAGCCGAAGCACCTCCCCCCCCATCGGCAGCTCCGCAGAGTGCGTCACCGGGCTCAACCGCTCCGCCTCTGTGCCCGCTGATTAGACCCGGTGGAAAGATAAAAAATAAATAAAAATAGCAACGTTTAAATATGACCGTACAGGACAGTAATGAGGAGAAGTTAACCCAGAAACGTGAAGTTCAAAAAACAAAATAGTGGTGAAAGAAGTAGTCCCTTCTTTTATTCAAGTAAAAGTAGTAATACCACAGTGTACAAACAAGTCCTGCATTCAAAATCGTACTAAAAAGTAAAAGCATCAAAATATACTTATAGACCCGAAAGCAAAAGTACTCATTATGCATGATTTATTTCAGAATTATATATATATATATATATATATATATATATATTTATATTTATTACATGTGTGTATATATAAACGGCACCAACAACTTTATTCTCTAAAATAACCATGACGTTGAATCAACACCTAAAACAGTAAAGTAAAAGAATAGGAATAAAAAAAACTAACAGCCAACACATACAAACGTTTAATCATCTTATAAACATAAAAATCAATTCATTTTGGCTTGTTTTTACCACTGTATAAAACCCAATGAAGCTTTATTTGTGCAGCACATTTCAGACACAAAGGCAGTTAAATGGGATTATTTTAAAGCATGAAACACATGGCAGAGTATAGAGTGGATTTAAGAGTTAAACACATTGAAGTGCTCTATTTAAAGGAGCTGCTGCGTATATAAATGTATCTTTATTACTTGTGTGGATAACTGACTAAAGAAACGCGACGCATCCAAACATGTCCGACAGCTCCAGCTTGACATCAATGATCTCAAACGTCGTCAGGATTCAGTCTCGTTTTGACTGTCGGCTCTCGCTAGCAGTCCGTCAGAGAAAAAGGAAACTCTGAGACTAATTTATAGACCCAAAGCACCAAGACCAGAATGCATTGCAGTAGAAGTTTGGGTTTCTGAGGGAAGGGCGCAGCTTCCCCACAGCTGAACGCCAACACTTTTAAAGCTGTTCATGCGTCCCTGCTCTGATTGAAAGGAGCGAGTTCACGACCCCCCCTTTTTCTCCGGAGGTGGTCGGAGTAATTTTTTGGGGGGAATGTGTGGAGCAGAAGTAGGCGAGGCAGGTCGAGGGGGAAGTGGGTACACGGAGTAAACTACAGCGCTCCGTCACAGAATGACTCCTGGGCCGTCTGAGCGTCACAGATTGATTCTATTCCACAGTGAAGGTGGGTTTTATTCTCCTTAAACAGCCTCTTTCTCCTCTCTGTGGGGATCTGGCCTGGTCCAGTATTTGCAGACTCTCCAGTTAAACGTGGAGCAGTGATGGCGAGCTCTGCAGACGTATCATTACATGGTGGAGGAGGAAGGGGGGGGGGGTGGCCTGGATCTTATTACCAGCTGGCTCTACCAGCTCTCCACTGGACCGCTCTTTAAACACAGCCACTGACTTCAAAGATGTCTCAGTGCGCTGTCAGAACCGGGGCACGGAACTCTACTTTTTCTTCTTGTCTCCCGGCTACAGTGGAAAGACGATTCCTCCTAATTTCAGTATTAAATTAGATTTCTTAGCATGGTGAAATAATTTTTAGAATAATAAAAAAGAGAACCTGCCGTGCGGTTTGCTTTCAGAAGCAGGTGGTTCTGATAGATTTCCTCTCTTCCGCCGCAGTATTTTCCATAAAGTTTACGAGACGACACACTCGGAGACATTCGAGAGGCAGAAGGACTCTCGACTGGAAGGTTGCCCGTTCAAATCCTTTCGCCAGCTGCAAAACTCTGGACGGAGAAACGAGCCGCTCTCCAGGTGCACTTGAGCTAAAAAAAAACCCGGTAATCTTCAAGTTCTCCAGTTGGAGCCAGTTAGCAGCCGGCAGTAGGAGGGACGCTCACAGGCGCTAGTAGGTTTTGATCTGTCTGTTTGGACGGATTGTGGGCTCAGACATGTTAGGGGCCCCTCACCCGTCCTACACCAGAACAGGAGCCACAGCTTCTAGGAGACACAGTTTTGGTCTTCTTGGGGTTTCTGTTTTTGGTTAGTTTGGCGTCTTTTTTTTTTTTGAGTTTTCTTTGCCGTTTTGCATCTTTACCCAAATACCCACATTTCTGTGCATCTTCTTTGGTCTGAACCAGAGAAAAAAAAGATGACTTGGCTGCAATTTATCTTTTTGGTTTTGTTTCCTGCTCCGACAGGAAGCAGGACGTGTAGACGGCGGTCACATGGACGCGCACACGCCGGCTGTTTATTGGACAGAGTTTTGGTCAAAGTGCCGTCCTGAGAGAGTTTTGGCAGCAGAGCCGAACAGATCTGATATCGGTCTCTGAAACCGCTTCACGATGGGAGTGTCTCTCTCTCTCTGCTGTGATTTATCCTCTCCAGTTAATCACACAGCAGAATATATGATACTAAACGCCATGAAACCAGGTCGTTTACCGCCTGTGCTTCAGATTACATGATGCCGTTTTCTCTCACTGTATCACCGATAAATAACGTTCTCTTTAGGGAGCCGGGAAAGTCAGATTTGAGCCAAATTATCATTCAATCATCGGTGACTTTGTGTTTTTTCTCTCACTGGATGAATTCACACACAGAACGTCGGACACATAAATAAAACGGTGACGGTTCACTTCAGTCCTCATGATTTGTCTGAGATGAGGATGAACTTCTCCTGGAACAACCCTTTAAATTTGGGCTTTTGATGACATGAGGTGTGTGTGTGTGTGTGTGTGTGTGTGTGTGTGTGTGTGTGTGTGTGTGTGTGTGTGTGGTATACAGTGTATTTAATGGTGTGTTGTGTAGTGGATGTACCTTTTTGTACGTGGGAGAAGCCAGAGACACATTTCCACAGAGGTGGATGATAAAGTCAACTTGTCTTTCTAAGATACTGTGGATTATCTTGACATTTTCTCTCTCTTCCTCTGCATCCAGACAGCCCATCATCACTTCTTCTCCCTGCCATTGCTTTCCTTTCCACCCATTTAATTAGATTTTAAAGAACAGTTTTTGATGTTATCCTTCTAAATTTAGACTAAACAAATGCTCCAGACTTTGAGCGAATGAAGATCACGCGTCCGTCCGATTCGACTAACAAACCCAACGTGTTCCCGTCTCCTCCAGACCCGTGCCTCTACATCCCCCGCTTCGCCCAGCTGCTGGAGTTTGGGGAGAAGAACCACGACGTGTCCATGACGGCCATGAGGCTGGTGCAGAGGATGAAGAGGGACTGGATGCACACGGGACGAAGGCCGTCGGGACTCTGCGGGGCAGGTAACCGTCAGACGGTGGCGGCGTTAGACGTCCGTCTGGAGATTTATTTTCCAGAAGCCCGGCGGCTCCGAGCTGCAGGTCCGTCATTAGAGGATTCCTGGTTTCTGGTCCTCTGAGGACAGAAAGTGATTAACGCTCTCTGCTCTGCTGGCGTCCGACATCAAGGTGCCCTTAATCAGGATTCTGCCACCTCAGATCCTCTGACCATCAGTGTTAGTAACTCAGCCTGACTCCTCTTAGTCCAAACCCTCAGTCCCACACGCTCACTCCCTTTAACGGGTGAGAATAGGTTCTACTTTGCATCTGGTGATCGTATCGGTGAGATGAAAGAGTCAATACGATACAATGCAGCAGTTCTTATTTATAAAGGGCTTTCATAAATACGACTTCAACAGTTATATGAAAAGTTGCATCTTTTAATATCTGTGTGAGCCTTTCAGTACGTAAACATTAAACATTAAAGCTAAACCTAAATCTTCCTGCATTCAGATGTTCACACAGCAGCTGTCAGACGCTTCCTGAACGTCTCCGTCACTTTACGCTGCACGACGTAGCTTGGCGGCCGGCAGACGTTTCCTCACTCGTAGCTCTTCTTCTCTTACTCGTGTTTCAGTCACTTCCGTCTCCCATCGGGGGTTAAAGACACCGCTGGTGACTTTCAGCCCAACGTTGTTGAAAACAGAGCAGCTAACGTTGGCGGCGAAAAAAAAGCAACAAGTGGAAAAGCAGAAATCAGAGGAGAGACACGAAAAAAATCAGTTTGTCATCCCTTCTGAGCTTGTAATGGATGATCTTCTGGATAAATTAAATTCTTTTTAAATCCGACTTCTGCACAGAGGAATGTGTTCCTCTCTGTCACACCAGCTGGATCATCACTAAAACATGTAGAAGAGAGAGAGAGAGAGAGAGAGAGAGGGGACCCTGATGAATGTAACACGCGAACCAGGAGGCCCGCTATCTCTGTGACACGGCGATCGCAGAGAGTTCTGGCGAATCCTCCATCTCTCGCGGCTTCTTCTGCCAACTAGGTCACCGTATGCATTTGGGCCTTTTTGTTGATTATCTGCCAAAAGAGACGAGTGATTGAGGCAAAAACCCGCCAGCACCTGCCTGAACTCGAGGCCGTTGATCCTCCGTTGATTTTCCTCCCGCTCGTCATTGTCTTCCTTTTTCTTTTTCTTTTTTGTCTTCTGTGAAACGGCTGATCTCTTACCGGTGTCGACCCGAATGCACTCTGCTCTGATGCATTAGCGGCTAAGACGTCCTGGAATGGAATCAAAGGGGCTTCCTGCATGTTTACGCTCACGGTTTTCAATTTTAGTTTTTTTTTTTTTTTTCCCCTCTCTCTCTGTTCCTCTGCTGCATCGCCTGAATAATTAATCCCTCATCATAAATCATTGAGAAGGGATATCGTCAGATGGAAGACGTTTCCTCCTAAATATGATGCAAAATAAACATCGCCGTCGATGAACCGCAAACGTGTTTCGGCACAAAGAAGTCCGTGAACGTGACGTAAGAAATCAAGAGTTGATGCTGCTTTTAAAAGAAAAGAAGTCGAGCGACTTTGAAGTGGGTTTCTAGGTAACGGCAGTAAAAAAAAAAATGTTTGAGCTAAAAGCCATCACTTCAGTCCTAACGGCTGTTAGAAGTGTGCATGTAGAAGTCTGCATCTATCTTTCAGCAGCTCTCGAGCGAGGCGACCGTAATGACGGTTATGTAACTGTTCAAGGCTCGCGCTGCGATTCCTTGCATAATATCCGTGTTCCCGTTGCTCCTTCTTAACACCGTTTGTGTTGAGGCCTTTCAGCTCCAACACCAAACCTAATATTTGATCACGTGTGTACGTTTGTCACGCATCAACGGGTTTTTATTTCTCTCTGTTTTTAGCTCTTCTTGTCGCTGCTCGCATGCACGACTTCCGCCGCACCATCAAAGAAATCATCAGCGTCGTGAAAGTGTGCGAAACCACGCTGAGGAAAAGGTGGGTGTGTTTGACTTGGACGTTTCTCATGGATGACGGAGGAAGTTTGATAGTTGTAGAAAAGTACTGAAGATGGAGGCTTTCTTGCACCGTCGTGCGATAGGGAGACACAGATTCATTCTGTTTTTAAATGATCGGTGGTGTTGACCCGACTTTGCGTCTCATCTTAATTAGTTTGATTTGATGATTTTAACTCGTCGCCCTGCATTAGACTGACGGAGTTCGAGGACACGCCCACCAGTCAGCTGACCATCGATGAGTTCATGAAGATGGACCTGGAGGAGGAGTGTGACCCGCCCTCCTTCACTGACGGACTGAGGAAGAAAAAAATCAACAAGGTTTGAATTCTAACGACAAGCTAGCGTGTGTCGATTTAAGGGATGGCCGTTCTATTCATCTGTGCTCTCTTTAAAGTCACCAGACTCCATTGACAGAAACGGTTATTTGACCTCGCAGAACACAGGAGTTGCTGGTCCACCGCTGCCTCGATCTGTCAGTGTGTTTGTGTTGTTGTTGTTGTTGTGTGACTTTGGTGAATCAGAACAAACCCTTTAAAACACCAAAGTCACACAATATCACCTGATAAATACCGCTGTGATGTAAAATGACTGTTTTTGTCAAAGGAGTCTGGTGACTTTGATGAGAGCACAGATGAATATAACGGCTTCAGTGATCCGTCTCCGTTGTGTAATACACTAATACCTACCTCCACTACACTTCAAAACCTCCAAATTATCTCTTTAATGTGTCAATATCAGAGCAACATGTTCAGTTTTTCATCTGTTTTTATCAATTTTGATAATTGCTTCAGAGATTACCCATTTCCCCCTGAGGGAATATTAAAATTTCATCTTATACTGTATTTTCTTGATGACTACATGCTGCCTTCAGGCTGTCTCCAATAATTAATGAAGAGTATTAACCTCTGAAGTGGAACCGTTCTCTACGTCCTCTCACTGAGCAGAGGGGAGCTTTTCATCACATCGCTGGAGGATCGAGGTTCAAACGACGATCTCTCATTTTTACTCTTTGACCTTTTGAGCAGTTTAAACAAACACCACACCGTGTGTTGAGCTTTAAACGTGGTTTTGTGAATTCCGTTTGCTGGAGGTTTCTAGAAGAGTTTAGTTTTTACTGGACAGAAGCAAATGAAACTCATCGTGGACCACCTGTCAGACTGTTTCTCTGTGAGACAAGCGTCTCTCTGGTTCAACTCCTCTCCTTTTGTCTCCGTCCCTCTAGCTGGAGGTCGAGCTGAAGAAAAAGATGAATGACGTGGAAGGTATGAATACGATGTCCTCGTCTGTTCTCCGTTCATTTCTTTTCATGGACATGAGAACTTTCTACTTTTTATTGATGCTTGTAACTCAGGTAGTTCTGTTGTTGTCCTCGACAGATGAGATTCAGATCTACCAGGATGAAATAGACGCGGAGCTTCAGAGCTGTCGACCCAAACTGAGAGGAGTCTACGCCGCCTACGCCAAAGAAGGTACGGAGCAGAACGCCTCGTTTCCTTCATTTCTATTATTGAACATTATGAGGAGAGTATGACGGTATTCTCTGACATTCTTCTTCTGAATTAAAGAAGAGTTCTTACGGAATTGACAGTTTGAAACACAATATATGTGCCTTAAAAACATACCCACAACTCAACAGATACAGTGTCCATAGTGGACACACACACACACACACACACACACACACACACACACACACACACACACACACACACACACACACACACACACACACACACACACACACACCCCTACCCCTGTCTCCACACACTGGGTGGGGGTGGGGGGGGGCGTCTCAGGCTGTCACTGATTTCAGGCGCGTTGCTCTTCCAGCTGCTGCTGCGATGCGTTCAAAGATCCGGCGGCTCTTCTTCTTCTTCTTCTTCTTCTTCTCCTGATTATCGAGTTGCTTTTTCTGACTTGCGTGCTGAAGTCTGTGTGAGGACATTTTAATTGAGGCTGATTAAAGGACACATTTTTAATTGGACCCCGGGACCCGAGTGAGGACGGACTACATCATGGTCCCGTTTAGAGTGTCTGGATGTGATTATTTAGCACCAGTGACTTTAAGGAACGAGATCATCTCGCTGCGTTTGTGTCGTTTTTCTACTACAGTGGTTCTAAATGTAAATCTGATGTATAATTCTACAAAGTGACCAGATACTGTAGCAACATCTTGTTTGTTTAACTTGTAAAACAAACAGTAAAGTTTATTCATTTTATTTTATGCTAGCTGCAGAAAGTACTGGGTTGTTGGTCTTCAGTTCCAGTTCCAGGCTTGCTGCTCTGATCCTGACCCCTGGTGCCCCCTTTAAAGACATGAATTAAACATGTCCGACTCACTCTCCGCCTCTCCTTCTTCCAGGCATCGACAAAGACGACGACGACGACGTCCGCTCCACGTCTCCTCTGACGCTCGACTGCGAGGAAGCGGAAGCGGAAGACGAGGACGTGCTTCAGGCCGTGGCCAAGCACTTCGGCAAAGAGCTCGGCGAGCTCACGCTGGAGGCCCTGATGAAACTGGAGCAGAAGAGACCGGACCAGGAGGAGGAGGAGGAGAACCAGGACCAGGACCAGGAGGGGGACGTCCCAAAGAGAAAAGCCCCGTCGCTGCAGTCCATCCTGGGCGCCATGCCCACGGCGGCCACTCTCGGCCTCCCCGAGGCCATCGGAGACGGGAAGGGGAGCGGTGAGTGCCGCCTGGTTTTTAATCTCGGGTTTAATCATTTTCAGGCAGAAACAAATCTAATCTGGTATCGCTTCACCGGAGATGAACTCTACTGAAGGTTTCTCACAGGTTTCTCATCTCTGGGTATAACATTCCTGTTTGTTGGCGAGCTTTGTTTTTAGATTTGTTGTTCCGAGACGTCATCTGTCGGTGCTTTGTAATACTTTTCTCCTTCTTGCACTTTGATGTGTCATCGGTGTGATCCAAGCAGAGACTCGGCTTTACGCTCGGCGGTTGGAGGACTTTAAAAACAACGTCTCAGGCTTCATATTGTTTGACTCAGCAGACGTCTTTTCTCTCCCTGAAAGCAGCAGAGCCCTCGAGGACGATCTGATTATGAACGCTGCGGCGCTGCCGTTCATCCTCGACTGTGTCTGGTACCTACTGTATCCCTCATAATAACCCATAATCAAGTTAAAGAATGCTCTCCCAGGTTTAATTGTCGTAATTAACTCTGCTCCAGGATGAAATTGGCTGAGCTGCGTGTGAAATTTGTCATCCCTCATTATGTCTCACCCTTTTTAGAGCGCCGCAGTCGGATAGGGAACGTGTGGGAGACGAGGTAGCAGACTCTCTTAACCCTCGAGGTGGTTGACGTCTGGATCTGTGCCAAAATACTCCAAGTTGTTGTTGTTGTTGTTGTTGTTGTTTTGCAGCACATTCAAGTGCGTCTCTCTGGAGGGGTTGTCAGGCAGTTCTGTTTTGAGCAGAAGCAGAATGGTGACGTTTAAACTCGGATGAAGAAAATTACTCCACCAAGACGGGGAAAAATAAGGCGCTGTTGTGGAGTCTGATGGTCGTCGGCGGGAAGAGGAGTACAGGTCCAAGTGTAGCAAAACAACTCGGTCTGTCATTTATCTAAAGGGTCAGTTCAGATTCACCAACGTCACACAACAACAACAACAACAACACAAACAAGCGGAGCGATGGAGGCGGCGGTTCCGCGAGGTGAAATGACTGCTTTTGTCAACGGAGTCCGGCGGAAGAGAGCGGAGATAACCGCTTCAGTTCCTCGACTAAAAGGGCCGAAACGAAGCGGTGGAAACGTTTTAGCGCAGTGAACGCTTAGAGTGGTTTCTGGAGGCGCGTCGGATGAATGGCGAGAGGTCTGGTGGTCGTCAGCGACGGCGAGGAAGAGTAGAGGACGAAGGACGGAGTGTTTCTTTAGAGGAAGAAGATGTTAAACACAATACTTAAATATGTTGTTGTCGTGGGAAACAACGTATTGACACACTTCTCCTTTATGTTGGTGCGACTGTTGAACCTAAATGATCTGCTGAAGTAGAATGAGCTGTGGGAGGGATCACCGCCGTCAATGTGACTTATTAACGGCTGCAAAAATAAACCAACTACAGGGATCCATCATGCGTTTCCTATAATTACCTAATTACTGGAGTAGGATGCCCCCCCCCCCCACCACTCCTCTATCTGGGTGTGCAGAGGCGTTGATGGATGTGAGGTAATGGTGCCACACAGCTACATCTGTCCTGATGGGGAAAGCTGTGTTTTTATGGCCGTTAGTGGATGAGGGGGGTGTGGGGTGGGTGGGGGGGTGGGAGGTGTGTGTTTTGATGGATGGATGTTGTGAGGGCGGAGGCGGTGAAGTGGTCTAATGTTTGGAGAACACCCTGAAACTTAAAGGTCACGGGGTCGGGAGCCTCTTTGTGTCCATAAACAGATCTGATGCTGAAGTTATAATGCCTCCTGGAACCGTTTACTGTGTTTACCATCAATAACACATTTTATTTACTCTCGTCACACTTTGTATTGAAACTGCTTCAGATAAATACAGTTGTATCTTATTTTTACCTCAATGATCACCTGTAGAGGTTTCCTACAAACGTCGTCAAATATTAGAAATAATAAGAAGACAGGAGGAGGAGGAGGAGGAGGAGGAGGAGGAGGAGGGTTAATGGTCTCTAATTTAAAGCTCATTTCACATCGAGCGTCCCTTTAACAGAGAGCGTCATGATGAAATATATTGACCTAGAAATGAACTACAATATGGATTTGTTCATCTATAATCCTTTCTTTGTGAAACACATCTTGTGTTTAATAGTGTGTGGATGAGGTTCTCCTCCACAGTCAGTGTTCTACTACACTTTATAGAAACGGACCGGAGAACCACAACAGGAGCACAGTAATGTTCTGCTGTGGACGCATTTAAAACATCAGTTTAACTGTACGTTATATTTAGATTATTTTGACCTTGATGTCAGACCTTTTCATCTTTGCTCTCTTCAAAGACACCAGACTCCATTCACTAAAACACTGATTTAACCGTGTGGAACGTGGCTGCTGCTGGTCTACCACCAACCCTGATCGGTTAGTTTCTTAGTTCACCAAAGTCACAAATTAACTAACCCTTTAATACACCAAAGTTGCAGAAATAACACTTTATAGCTAACCGGTGGAGGCAGCGATAGACCAGCAAGTGTGAGGTAAAATAAATGATTCTGTCAATGGAGTCTGGTGGTGAGAGCAGAGATGACGGCTTCAGTTCCCCGTCACTGACTGCAGCATGAAGAGGTGAAGACGGTGTGAATACAGCGTTCACTTCAACTGATGGAGATCCTGTTAGAAACACGTCCACAGCAGAACATTACTCCACTCTCTGTCTGCTGTAGTAATAAAGTAATACACCGACTATGGAGAAGTACCTCATACAATCCAAACTATCCCCTTTTTAAGCTGCCTCATAAAAATTAATTTCATGATATTAGATTCCTGTTCATCTTTACGATAGAGAATAAAGCTTTTTGGAAACCGGTCCCCGTGTCCTAAAGAAAGCCGCTGATCCATTTACTTTACGACACTTTCCCGTTCCACATGGAAGGTTATAAACCGGCCTCGGCTCGAACCACACGGGGTCAACGCGCCCATTAACCTGACCAACATGTCCCCCTAGTAACGCCGCCGACCTCGTATCGTCGGGGGGACGATCCGGCGCGTTAAGAGCGAGAGGAGCCACGACGACCAAGCTGCCATGAATCACCGCGCTCTGAATCACCGCGCTCTTATGTCAGTTGTAAACGTGTCTCCTCTTCATATATAAAACATGTTGCAGAGGGACGTTGGATTGAGTCATCCTCTTCCAGTCGGCGTATCGTGAAGGCCGTCGCCCGGGACCATGAATGACAGACCAGGCATTAAAAAGATGAAGCGCTGCTGTGATTAAAGGGTTAACCGTTGGCCGGTGGGACTCGAGGCTGATCTCACCAGGGCGCCGCGTGATTAGAGGCTCTTTATTCGGCGTCTGCGGCGTGTGCGTCGGTTCTCTTTGCTCCCTTCATACCGAGTAAAGGAGTAGCCGCGATGGACCGACCCGGAGAGGAAATGTAACGGAAAGCGCTGCTTTTCTGGAGCGTCGACGCGCAAATGAATTGGAGGCGCTCCATGTCGCCGGTTTAATCGCATGTTTTCACGGGAGAACCAGAACCAGAACCAGGACTGAGAGGAGCAGACTGTCAGACACCTGCTGCAGTAAAATGAGACACTACCTCAGAGGCACTACCACTTTAGTCCACAGGGGGCGCCAGAATCAACACAACGTGAAAGTCCCTCTTAGTAGCTTTAAATTCTGCTCAACAGTAAAACAAACAAAAAAACACAGAATAACAAGATGGATTCAACCTCCATGTTTTAGTCTGTGTGTAATTTTTGACGTTATTGAGAGGCGGTGAAAAGACAAACAGAACCTCCCGGGTCACTTCTTTATTCCCGAGTCATGTTCAGTTGTGTGTTTTCCATGTTTGGTTCTCTGGTTGCGATGCAGTGCGATGCTGCTGTGCTTTTGTTTGGAGGATGTTCTGTGGATTCATGCTGGTCCTGGTTTGGGTTCAGTTCTTTCGGCTAATTGTGGTGGATTTGGGAAGAGCGGGGAGGAGAGAGAGAGGGGGGGGGGGGCTCAATCTTTGAAGTATTAAGTGGACCGGGTACCTTGTCATTAGGGCCAAGCCTTTCATCTGTGTGTGTGTGTGTGTGTGTGTGTGTGTGTGTGTGTGTGAGTGTGTGACACACATTGTTGGTAGACGGCAGGGCACTGGAGGAAGAGAGGAGCTGTAATTTAGGATTCTAACAGGAAAAGAGAGCGAGAAAGGAAACAAAGACAACAGTTTAGAATAAAATATGAGTTTGTAATATATTCTAGTAAATATTGAGTGTATTTTAGGTGGTCTTAGAAGAGTCACGGTTTGGCATCTCTTATACCGTGAGCGTCTTACAATGCAAGTTTTGATTCATCGAGCTAGCTGCCGTTAGCTCCAACGTTGATTCATAGCATGCTAGGCAGCTAGCTTTAGCCTGTAGCACACGTGAGGAGCAACAGCTGAGACAGAATATGTTGATATGTAATTAAGACGTGTGCATTCATCGCAGAAGAAAGTTAATATTTGTCCATCAGCCCAAAATAATCCCTTTTTTTCTCAGAGTAATGAATAAAATTAGCATTTTCTTCCCTTATTTACTCACAGGAGAAAGTAAAATGTCATCCCAAAGTACCCAATTATCAATTAATGATGTTTTTAATCGGTACAAGTAGTAATTGGAGTTGCGTCATATTGTCCTCTGTTCGTTCCTCTTAGATTAAGAAGTGTTTATGAGCTGAAGCAGCCGTTTCTAACCCGCTCCCTCACTGACGGCCTGTCTGGAGGCGTTTTCGTCAACTCCTGCCGTCGGGAGGAGAAAGCGAGAGCGGCGGCACCGGCACCTTCCGGATGACTTCGTCGCCTCGGCCTTCTGGGAGCTCGGCCCCCGCACCATTAGAGCCGCCATTGATTGAGGCGCACAGTTTTTTTTTTTCGCGCGGAGCACTTAGTTCAATCAATGACGTTTGCCCTGACCTTAACTACCTCGGTGAGCACAGCTCCTCCGGCTCTTGTCAAACCACTCTGCCGGTTTTTATTGCCAGAAAACGTGGAGGGGGGGGGGGGCGTTTGATGTGATGTGAGCCTCTAGATTTCAGCCTGTGAAGAATCCATTTCATGTTCCACGCTCTAAATTGGTTTCGCGGGCCGTTTTTGTAGCCGCTCTGCAGGTGTTTCGCCGTGTTTAAGGAAGCCGGCATTGCTCCCCAGACATGAAGTTGTTGTCCGAGAACATTTCTCCGTCCGTCCTCCTCGCTAACAGCAATCACTGCAGCGAGTCGTAGCTCTCGGCGATTCGGGGGGGCGTGGCATCAGCTCTCTGACAGATCTGCCTCGGCTCTGCTGAGTCAATTATAGTCTCTTTTTTTTAAATGAGCAGCATCTGTCTCGTCTCTCTCTGTGTGTCCACAGAGGAGGCGTTCAGGGATGAAAGGAAATTCAAAGTCTCATCTCGTGCTTCAGCAGCAGCACGGCTTCACGTCCTCGGCAGTCAGATGTGGGGAGAGAAGAGAGCCGCGAGCTCCTTCTTGTGTCGTCTCTTTGGGTTCTGCTGATGAGGAACCAGGAGGTCGCTGGTTCGATCCCAGCACCTCCCGTCTCTCTGTGACGGATTACAAACCAGTTGAATCTTCTTGATGCGAGTGCAACAATCTGTTGAGACTGGAGACATTTTTTTATTATCTCACCACATTTTATGCATTTTATTTTTTTTTCTGCTGGCGGCTGAGTGTGTGTGACCAAATGTCTTGTGAAGGACGTGTGTGTGTGTGTGTGTGTGTGTGTGTGTGTGTGTGTGTGTGTGTGTGTGTGTGTGTGTGTGTGTGTGTGTGTGTGTGTGTGTGTGTGTGTGTGTGTGTGTGTGTGTGTGTGTGTGTGTGTGTGAAGAAATGAAGCTAAGCTACACACATCTATCCGTTTGTCCTCCTCCACTTTAAGGGACGTTTAATGATCTGTCTGTCACCACACAGTAGTTATGCTGCGTTGCCATTTGCCTTTTTGACGAGCCATAAACCACAGTAGCTTCCTTTTTAGTCCTGACATCTAGTTAACATGAAATAATCCGGCACACAACACCCAAAACCCCCCACAGAATGTCATTGTTCCACCTCCGTTTTGGTACGGATTGGGTGGGTGTGTGTGTGTGTGTGTGTGGGTGGTGTTGGAGGGGAGTTGAAAGACATGAATCTCAGCACCTGTCAGATAAATATTTGATTTGTGGTTTTGTTCAATCAGCAACAAACCTGTGGCCATCCTCTGGAAAAAACAAACGAATGCGTCGTTAATTAATAATGACTCGTTACTAATCCACGACAAACTCACTCATTTCCTCTCTGACAGCTGGGCAGGCCTGAGTGTTAGGAGCCCGGGGCGGAACAGTAGAGCGTGATGGACATATGGCTGGATGGACAGGAGGGAGACAGACAGACAGACAGACAGACAGACAGACAGACAGGCGACAGACAGGCAGTGACGGCACAGGGAGACGGGCGGTGGTGGAGCAGGGAGACGGGTGGTGATGGAGCAGGGAGACGGGCGTTGGTGGAGCAGGGAGACGGGCGGTGGTGGCGCAGGGAGACGGGCGGTGATGGAGCAGGGAGACGGGCGTCACTGATAACACACGGCAGAAACACCAGAGGAAGAAGAACAAAAAGTCTAATGTTTATTTCAGGCTCTCTGTGGACGGCCGATCATATGCTTTCAGTGAGTCGGTACAAGCTAAGCTGCCTCAGCAGCAGTGTGTGTGTGTGTGTGTGTGTGTGTGAGTGTGTGTGTGTGTGTGTGTGTGTGTGTGTGTGTGTGAGAGCAGCAGTTTGCAGTCAGTCTCTCTGGTGAGGCGGTTTCAGCGGCCCGTCACAGCAGCCGACTGTGATTGGAGATGATGTGCGTCTTCTGGCCCGGGGGGGGAAGAAAAAAAAAAAAAACAGGACGCCGTCTCGTCTGCCGCCGCCAGCCTGACGGGAGACGACAGCGACCGTTTAGCGGGCAGGCAAAGGCGGGAAACCGCTCGCCGCTGGCTGCTACGTCACACAGCAGATCTCACCCTCCCTCCTCCTCCTTCCATCTCTACGCAGCAGGACTGGGGATGTTAGCGGGGGGGTCCCTCACAGGACAGGGACTCCACATGTCTGAATATTAGATTAGCTGAAGAATAATCCTCTCGTACTGAAAACGTGAGAATATAGTGCTGCTGCTTTTCTGATATTCCTCTCTTTGGGTCGAGGTTTGAGTGGACATCATTTGGAGTCCTTCTTGGGTCTCTCACATTGACATTCCTTAAAGTTTTAAGCCGGTTCGTTCTCGACCCTGGAAACGGGCCTTGTCAAAACAAACTCTCCTCAGGGTCCAATCGCAGCTCCTCTGTGTAATTCCCCGACAGCTGGACAAACTGCATTCTTTTTTTACATTATTAAATTATTATTCTTTTTCTCAGCATTTTAAGGACTTCTGGTCCATGCTGTCTTCTCATCTGTCACCGTCAATATAAATCCTTCAGGCTGTATAGACGGTATATAAACATGTTTACATGGACTGGAGGATTGTGGACATTCAGTCTTGTATATGCAACATGCAACTTGTATATAGACTTTTTATTTTTATCTAATTTTATTGTTGGTCTTTGGTGTTTTTTTATATATATTTATTTTTATATTAAGTATATTTATTTATATATTAACTATATTTATATATATATATGTATATAAAATATTTATATGAATTATATATATATATATATATATATATATATATATATATATATATATATATATATATATATATATATATATATATATAATTTGTATTTATTTTTTTCTTAGGACCAGCTGAAACATTTCAACAGTAACTGTCAGAGTTTGTTTAGCGTGTGCGTTCCGCCCCATACACACACGAATCCATCAGAGAAGATGCGTAGAGCCACAGCTGCTAAGAATATAACCAGAATGCATTGCAGCTCCTCGTCAGGGCTGTGACTCCACATGTACGCTGCCGCTTCTCATCACAACATCGTTGTTTGGTGCGTGTGAGGCACAGAGCGCTGATTCATCAGCGTGGTAACAGCAACATTTGGTTAAACATTCTTGTGGCAGTCCTCTGACATTTCAGATGTTTTGATTTCTCGTGAACAACGCTCACATTTAACGGATCTCCGTTGTTTTTTTTTTGTCACGGCATTCTTGAAATTCCTCCTCCATCAAAGAGTCTTTCTGTTCATCTCTGGATATCGTAGACTCACTCAGCGCCGATGATTAATTCATCCTCCTGCGACATTACAGAACGTCCTGGAGGGGGAAAAAAAGGAGAAATAGGCCGAATATTGAAGCGGGACAAAATGACAGGACGCGTCTTTGATGTGAGACGTTTACTCAGAACGTGGAAAACTTTACTCGCACTGTTGCAGAGATCCGTCACTCTCGGTGCAAACACTCGTCTGAGAGGACGGCCGCAGATGACAAGAGAGAGGGAGCTGAACAACAACATGGCTGCTCATAACAATGGAAACACAAGTGATGCAATGTGTGCTGATCCCGTCTGAAGCCGGACTGAACCGGGAGTGTGTTTACAGGACGACGGCTCCGTTTAATCTGGACTCCAAATGCGTCTTTACTCGTCTGTTGAAATGCTCCAAACAGCCTTTTGTTTCACTGCCCACTAACCAAAAGACCTTCATGTGTGTTCAGACCACAGACCATGTGGAAGACGTGGACGTAGTCATCGTGACGCCACCCGTCGGTTTATGTACTGCCGATTTGGAACTTCAATTTTGGAGAATTCACCGTCGCCATTTTGTTGTTTTTTTGTCAACCAAAGATCAGAAGTTCCCATATTTAGAGTCCGGAGGAGTGACGTAAAGATGCCGTAGCCCCGCCCCTAAATCATCCCCTGCTTTATGGTCTGTTTGACTCTAAATGGACCATAATGTACTAAATGAACATCATGCTGTGTTGAAGAAGACTGTAAACTAGAGAAAAGCAAAGTTAATTTTTCCTTTTTGGGACCAGATCTGCGTCTCCTCTCCTTCCAACAGTCGACGTTGGTTTGATTTAAATCACAGACAATATTTTCCTTAAACACTTGAACAAAGCCGTCACTTCACAGGTATCAGAGCTACAGGTCAGTTAGTTTGTGCATCAAAAACAGAGCAAACAAGTTCAGAAAGTATTAAAAAAAAAAAAAAAAGGCCTAAATTTAGCATAAAAGTTTTCCGCTTTGGAAAGGTGGAAGAGTTGCTCATTATATTCATGTTCATGTTGCCTCGTCTCCTCCAGGTGCGTCCAGGTGACCCTGTGGTCCGGGAGTCACGGTAACCACGGCGTCCTCTGACATTCGTTGCACGTGTTCACAAATGGAGACAAATCAATTCATTAAAATATCACAAACGCCCTCTCAGGTACGACATGGCAATGAAATGTCACGACGGACCGCTGGCCCTGATGCTCGTCTATTGATCTAGTGCAGTCGCTCCACGCAAGCTGATTCTGAAGTCCAACCCAGTTTAATCAACCAGCTTCTTCTATTCCTACCTAAAACTTTGCTCGTTTGGACGGAAAGGAAAGTGTTAACGGTTCAGTGTTGGTGCTTCTGCCCCGAGGGTCATGTTTACTGTCTGGTTTGTCTTTTAATTAGGATATCTCAAAAATATTAAGATTATTTTTCAAGCGAAAGTTGGTGGAAAGTACAGCTTGGTGACGATATGCAAAATCCTTCACTTCTTAGTGTTTTCTAATAAACTGCTGCGTTTTGTTTTGTAACTTTTGGAATCACTTGCGGACTTTATTACTCGGTCTGTAGCGCCGCAAGCTCCTCCTGAAGACGTGGATCTTTAAGCTCTTTAACAGCTTCTCACGGCTCAGGAAGTGCAGCTGCTCTTTGTCGTTTCTAATCAAACAGGAGGAAACGGAGCATTTGTTTGGGACTATTTTCAGCGGCGGAGTAATCCACATTTGGTGCTCCTGTCAGTCGATACATTTACTGTTTTCATGCGACTTGTTGACAATTGAGAGGCCAAGTCCCGCCCCTGTCCGGTGGACCAATGGGACGTTATTTTGTCCTTTTTTAAACTTTTTGACTTATAAGACGACGCGATGCCTCGTGTGGCGCGTACCAACATTGTACTCTCACGTTGTCTTCCTCTTCCTCGCTGGTTAAACGCGTTGCGTAAGAAAACGATACAGTTGTTTATGGATATAGCTGAGTTAGCTTGGCTAGCTAGCCAGCTTGCTAACGTCCAAGTTTCTTGACTTGCAAAATTACCTTTTTAAACTGACAAACATCATATGTGTAATTCATGTCACAATTCTAATGAGATAAAAATATTCATCTTCCTCCGTTGACTACTGTACGTATTTGAAATAAGGTCCCATGGGGGACACTGGAAAGGGGCGGGGCTTCTCCTCTCTGTAAGGTAATTACTGTAAAAACAAAAAGTCTAATCGTCCACCAGCTCCTACATGCATCTCCCCGCTCCCCTTTCTGCTTCTAGAGGAGCAGGAGGAGGAGGAGCAGCAGGAGGAGCAGGAGGAGGAGGAGGAGGAGCAGGTGGTTGAGTGGGCGTTCTCTGTCTGGGCTCCTCTGAGGTCTGGGAGGTGAGGCTGTAATGGGCTCTCCCGTGTCGAGAGAATCCAGCACTCTATTTATTGCCTCGGCCGGCTGGTTATTTCTCCGGGGCAGAGCTGGCACCGAGCCTTATTACCTCATGCTGCTGCAGGGGAGGACTTCTACACGGGGGGGGGGGCATTTAAAGCACTTTACTGAAAATCTGATAGATGTCTTGGCACGAGTGCAGCAGTGGAACAGGAGGTGAAGAGTGAACGCTGCGGATGAAACATGGCTTCACCGTTAACGTCCGCTTGTTCTAGAATGAAGAGGAAAGTGATCAGTTCTCTCTGAATAAGTCCTTTAATGAATGACATCTTTATCATTTAGTTATGTCTTTAATAATCCATTAACGGGAGAACATGATACAAATATCATCAGGAAACTTCTCCTGTTGATCACCAGCGGTGAGGCAAATCTTTTCCTGAAATGTTATGTTTAAATATGCAAATGAGGCATTATCTAATGGTAACTTTTAATGAAGTTAAACAGACAAAGTGGTAAAATCAAACATTAAATGTGTTATAGCTTGCAGAGCGTATTTCTCTCTAAGTCCACGAATAGTTTGTTTGACTACAAATAAAACGAAAGAAACTTTTTTATTTTTATAAATTTTATTTTGTCCGCTTCAGAAGCTTTTGTACTGTTTTTTTTGTCACTTTGGACGGAGCCAGGCTAGCTGTTTCCCTCTGTTTCCAGTCTTTATGCTAAGCTAAGCTAACCTCCACTCGTACGAGAAGCACAGATGAGATATCAATCCTCTGAACTATCTGAACTATTTCCCATTGAAAGCAAATAAGGACGTTAAACTAGACCTTTATGTTCACAGCTGTTTTTGTGGAACTAGACGTCAGTGTTTGTATCTGATTTAAAACACTCTGTTCTCTTTCTAAAACTGGTGTACTTTTATAAAACTGGTGTACTTTATAAAGTACTCTGCAGTATTCCTGCGAACTATCGTCCGTTTGATCTCTTTGCAGAAGCTCATTCTGCTGCAGTCGCTTTCACTTTCACCTTTTTCGACAGTCCACCATCTAAAAGAGTCCTGACAAATTGAAACGTCTCCCTTCATGTCTCCCTCTCCTCCCTGTGGCGGGGGGGGGGGGGCATGTAGGAGAGGATCTGGATTGTTGCTGACATCAAGCACTGTGAGTCCGGATAATGTGGGCTCCTTTTTGAAGTGTGGATGATGGGTGATCCTGCACACAGCTCCATTCATCCTCCACATCACACACACACACACACACACACACACACACACACACACACACACGGTCTTTGTTTTTTGTAAAGGAGGCGGTGGAGAGCTGGAGGGAGAGGACAGGAGGTGTGGAGCAGTCAGCAGACTCCTTTTTAATTTAGCCAGCATGACTTTTTTTATTCCTCCTTTTCTGTCTCCTCAGATCTCAAATGAAGCGGGATTAGAAGGAGATCAGTGAGCCTCCCTCCTCCTCTTTTCTGTTTTTATCTTCTTCCTCTCGTCCTTTCGTGTCTCCTCCTCTCTGCTCCGCTCGTTGCTCCGTGTCTTCCCTCCTGCTGGTCGTCTCTTTGTCTCCTTCTTCTCTCTTAACCTTTGTCTCTCTACTTCTTCCTCATTCTCTCTCTTCTGTTCTCTCTTTGGCCTTTTTCTTCTGCAGGTTTCCCTCCATTCTTCTTCCTGTCTCTTAAAGGACACAGCTGGTGATATTTGTGTTTTTCGTGTCGTCTCGTTAGCCTGACGGCGTCACAAAAGTCACCTTCAACAGAAGAGAGAAGTTTAAGTCCCCCGAAAAGTCCAAAACCAAGTATGAATTGATCTGCTATCGAGTACCGTCTGTATCCGAAGCATTGATACCATTTCAGTATTTTAAGCTCAACTTAATTCTTGTAAACTGGGACCAACAGCGTTTTAAAGTAGACGCTCATCAGAAGTGTTTTATCTGCAGGTTGTGAACATCAGTCGACCACTAACAGCTGCGGTGCTTTAGTCTATTATTATTATTATTATTATTATTATTATTATTATTATTATTATTATTATTTATTATTAGTTATCTACTCTCTGCTTCAGCAGACTTTAATTCAGATGAAGCTACATATTTGCAATAAGTTTTTAAGAGTTTCGGGTTGAGAGCCACAGACAGGAAATCAGATCCGACTGAGATTTGTTGACTCCAGCACAAAGAACACCTCCAGCCTTTCTCACTCTCTATGTTTAGCTCGATCTCTCGCCCTCCCCCTCTCGCTCTTTTTAAATCCCTTGTTCTCTCCTTCCCTCGCCTCCTTCACCTGTTAGCGTTCGTTCCTGCAGGCCACAGTCTCTCTGTTTTCTTTTGTGTTTTCTTCTTTGGTATTGGAGAGGTCGTCTGCGGTGAAGCATCTTATTCTCCTGACCACATCAGACAGGCCAGCCGCCGCCTGGGACACAGCGATGTGTGGGAGGGGGGGAGGAGGGGGGGTAGGGTGTTTTTTTCGGGGTATTTGTGAAGCGGTATACGGGGGAGGGTTTAGAGATGTTCACCTGGGGTCAGGTTACCTGTCTGCGAGCACCAGGAGAGAACAAGCCGGCCGTCCTCCGTTTGTCTTCAGGCCCAAAATACATTCGACTTGCCGTCTCCTCAGACCGCCGCTGAGCTCTCCGGTGTCGGCGAGCGCCAGTGTTCTCGCAGCGACGCCACGGCGGAGGAGCTTCCAAGTCGCCACAAAGTCACCGGGTCGCCCAGACAAACCCGTCGTCTCAGTCGCCATTCAACGCCCTGTGAAGGAGTTTAATATCTTAAAGGTCTCACGGCAGTTTGTCTTCATTATCAATTCATGCGAGGACTATTTTCTGAATGTTTCATCTATAAAAGTGAAAAAACACCCGCTCTGATTTCCCAATTCCTACCATCTTATACCAGCGGTTCCCTTCGTCTCTTGTATGAAGTGCTCTCCTTCTCTCCTCTGGCCTCGGTACGAGCTCAGAGATGCGTTCCAGATGGATTTACTGACACGAAAAAGAGATGTTTGGGGAATCCTGTGTGTGTTTTTGTTCTGTATTGATATGCAGGCAGAGCTGGATCTCTGCTGCCAGAAGACCTCCGGGCTTCTTCTGTCAGCCCGGACAGCGAAAGGAAACTAGTTTCTCCCCTCGCGCTCATCAGGGAGCTGCTTCCTGTTCTTCAGGATTCAGAAGTTTTGGCGAACGAGCTGCGAGTCTTGGCTACTTTTATTTTGGGTCTCTAACGAGATGATGTAATCCACTTCTTTTTATCGTTATTGATCAGTTAACAGCTAGTTACCTCTGGGTCTGTTTGTACCAGGAATAACCTCCGCTTCTGAAAAGTGAAGTCAATTCTGTAGTGCCTGTAAACTTGCATTCTCTCTAATGTCCATCAGGGGGCGATACCTCTGATGGACCCCCGCCCCTAAAGCAGGGGATGCATTAGGGGCGGGGCTACCTCGTGATTGACAGGTCTCTACCAGAAATGTATACGGCGTCTCTACGTCACGCCTCCTCAGTCCAAACATGGTCACTTCCCGTTCACTGGTTGCAAAAAAAACAAGATGGCGACGGGCAAAATGCTGAACGAGAGGCTTCAAAACCGAACAAATGGGTGACGTCCCGACGACTACGTCCACTTCTTATAAAAGATCTATGCTTTGTGCGTGTTTCGTGTTTCTTTGGTGAGATGGGGCATTTGTGTTGCATTTAAGTGGAGTTCAAATAATCGGAAAAATGTGTTCAAGACGGAACAACAACTGAAAAACAGTTGTTTTAAGCAACGAAATGCAATGAAACACTGTAGCATGCATTTTGATTTGAGGACTAAAATGCAGAAAAATGAAATAAAAATAACTTTTCCATCCTTTTCTATACCTTACCTTACCTACACCCGATATAAAATTCAGACCCTGAGGTCTGCAGAGTCTTCTTTTGCGCTCACCAAGAACAATTTCTCTGGGTTTGATGAAATTAGCGAGTGTAGATATATCAAAGCCAGACTGAATAATGACTCCCTCTCTCTCCGGGGTGGGACCGGTGTTATCAGCTCTCTGTCTCGCTGCCTCGCTGCCTCCCGGAGCTGCCAATCTCTCCCAGGGCTTGTCTCCATCTTATCTCCCCCCCCCCCCCCACCACACTTCACGGAGAGGAAGCTCTTAGAGGGCTGGGCCCGACAGATAGCGGCTGACCTGTCTCTTCCCTCCGGAGCGGTTTTCCATTTTTAAACCGCTAACTGAACTCAACCGGCTGACTGGATTACCTCCCCGGCTGCGTCCCTCCTAACTGTCTGTGCACCTGTCTCTCCGGTGACTCCGGTATCACGTCTTTGAAGATGCCGCCCTGTTCCGGTTTGGGGGGGTTTGAACTCGAGGGGAGGAGGGCCCCCTGTGAACGTGCCAAAGGCAGGAAAGTTGAAGGACTCCCGTAAAGCTGCCGTTTGCCACCTCGTGAAAACATCTGTCTCCGTCTTTGCTGCTTGTGATCGACCGTCTGTCTGCAGACCAGTTTCACTTTGTTCCTAAAAACAAACACCTAATCAAAGTGGAGGATCTCTGGAGTGAAAGCTGTTGAATTTCATCGTGATGGTTTTCTTCCACTCGCTCCCTCCTTCTTTTTGTTTCCTTTCATCAAAGTCAATCACGTTTCCTTTGAACCTTTTCCTTCCCCCCCTCGGTGGAATTCAAATGCCTCTTTCTTTACTTTTATCAACACATTGAGAATGTCTGTGTCACTCTCACAATCGGCTCCATCGCGTCAGGAGACGCAGGGGAAGAACGGGAAAAAATGCAAATTTTTGCCGTTTCAGCATCTCCTGAAAATAAAAAGGCGCTGCCGCAATCTGGGAGGCGTATCGTAATTGAAAAGGAAGCGCGTTTCAGGTAGATCGGCTTTAACGCGAGTTAAGCCTATTAACGTCTTATCGGGAGTCGCGGTGCGTTTATTAACCCTCGATGGAAAAGATGCTCCACGAGGAGGAAGATGCACCGGCTGCCGCTTCCTGTTTGGTTCCCTCTGGGACGTCGAAAGCTACCGTGAAACTGTGCGTTTCGAGCAAAGGTTCTAAATGTGTGCGTTGTGTCGGTGACAGATGGTGACGCTGACGGCGGGGAGCTGGACCTGAGCGGGATAGACGACGGTGAGATAGAGCTGGTAGGTACCTCAGGTCCTCAGGGCTTCTGCTTCCTGAAGGTGCTTTAAACGGCCCCCAATTTACAATGTGACAGAAAACTGACAAACAAAAAGATTGTATGCATGTGCATTTTCATGTATATTCTCTAGATATATTTATTGACGATGCATTTAGGAGATTATGGGGCCTCCACAACAGGCTACACGTTGTATTGGATTGCATTACGGCCCTTGTCCATACAGACGTCTTGGATAAAGAGAGTATTTGTCATGTGATTGTTCTCCTCGCTGCAGTATCTGCTGAGTGCCGATGAAATCCAGGTGAAGACGGCGCTGTGGATGGCAGAAAACTCCGACTACCTCAAAGAGCAGAAAGGTACTTTTCGTTTGCCTCAGTCGCGTCAAAACGCACCTCTCGTCTCTCGGCGTTTGATCAGCCGAGCTACCGGAGTCCTGTGTTCACGACGTTGTGTTCTTCTGCTTTCAGAGAAGGAAGCAAAGATAGCGAAGGAGAAGGAGCTCGGGATCTACAAAGAAAAGAAGGTAACGGCGCTCAGCGTTCAAATGGTCTTTGAGCTTCTGTTCGTCAGAGAGGTGGAGTCCTGCATGTAGAGCGTTGATCAGTTTGTTAGCAGAGAAAGAAACCGTCAACACAAAGGTGTCCAACCTCCGAAACCTGTAATCAAAATCTGCACCCCGTCGTAAAAGCAGTATTCTTTCTTACTCTACTCTTTTATTCCTGGATCTAAACCAGTGAATCCCAACCAACTTTTATTTGGATGACGTGTAATAAAGGAAACCACTGGAACCGGGACCATCCCGATGACTCTGTCTGCATCCTGAACCCCTTTTTTTTTTTTTTTTTTTTTTTTTTTTTTGGCAACAAGAACCACATGTTTTCATATTTATTTGACACATTTTGATTTTAATCTCTGAGTTGCACATTGTGCTGCCGGCCCCTTTTTTTTTTTAATCTTATTTAAGCAGTCGACCTATAGTTAATCTACAGGGCCGCACGGATTAAGATTCAGCCGACTCGGCGCTATTGATCGGCTTTAATCTACTCAGAAGGAATGCCTCCGGGGGTCCTGACTAAAGATTCATTTCATTATTGATCTCTCTGTCGATTGTTTTTCTACCCGACGACAGAAAACTGTAAAAACGTGCCCGTCACAACTCCCCAGAACTCAAGACGATGTCTTCCTGTTGTTTTAATATTCAAATTATGTAACATGTCAAAATGAGAAAAGCTGCAACCAGACGAGCTTTGATTCATTTCCTTTGACACATGATTCATAGATGATCATGACGAGTCGCTTCGTTGACGATTCGCTTCATTGACGAGTCGTCAGAGACTCGCAGACGTCCGTCAGGTGGGCAGACAGACGCGTATTTAGTCTTCTGGAGACCGTGAGACAGACGGATAATGAGATGGACACAGTGAGTCCTGTCACACTGGTTCCCTCTCGTATCCCATTACTGGTTTTGGCACCGGTCCTGTGTTGGACCCAGCATCTGTTCACTGGTTTTAACTGGCTGGATCAACTGCAGCCGTGATGAGACGTGAGGCCTCCTGACGAACCACTGAATGGATGAATAAAATGGAGGAGGTTCTCGAAAGTTGTGAGATTTAAAACCACGTCGTTTGTTGTGCGTCTGATCTGAAGCGGTGGTTTGTGTGGAGGTCGAGGTGAATGTGGAATAGCCGAATGAGGTGATGACCCCAATCTGAGGTCTTAATTGAGATAAATGGCTGATTACACAAATGTGTTCAGCTGTACGTTTGCATGCAGATGATGTTCCTCTGAAAAAAAATCTCTCCCATCTGCCGCCTAATCGTTCTAATGAGAAGACAAAATATGTCCAGAGAGCCTTTCGACCCTCGTCTGCCGAGTGGGATCGGAGTAAATTGAGTGACGATGTATAAATATATGAATTATTGATCATTTAATTGATGGTTCATCGACAGCCCAGAGGACCCTCGAGGAAGCACCCTCCGATCCGAGCCAACACCGCGGACGAGGCCATCGGGAAGATGCTGGAGCAGAAGAAGATCTCCACCAAGATCAACTACGACGTCCTGAAGGACCTGAACATCAAGCCCCCCGCCGGCCCGGCCCGCAAGGCCGAGTCCCCGAAGAGGGAGCCGTCCGCCGCCAGACTGACGGGGCGCAACCGCAAACCCCCCCGAGCTCCACTCAGCCTCAGCACGCCGCTCAGCAGCCTGGGGAAGAGGTGGGTGGACGACACTTCTTGTATACCTTTCTATACGCGTTTGATCGCGTGTTTGTACCTGGTTTCTTTACGATTAACCACCAAAATATGTTCCGGTTTATCAAAACATCTCGGCTTCAATTGACCGAGAGATTCAGACACTTTTTCCTCAACTGAGAAAAGTTCTCTCCGTCTCTCTGTCTTTGATGATAAAGTCACTAAAGACAAAAAAACGGCCTCACACCGTTTCTCAGAGGATCCAGAAGGCATTCTGGGAAATGAAGAAATAATGAGGACAAATCAGGGTTCAGGGAAAGACAAATCACAGCACTTAGTGTTATAGTGTAAATGGTGACATTTTAACTGTGTGTGTGTGTGTGTGTGTGTGTGTGTGTGTGTGTGTGTGTGTGTGTGTGTGTGTGTGTGTGTGTGTGTGTGTGTGTGTGTGTGTGTGTGTGTGTGTGTGTGTGTGTGAGATATTAAAGTTTAAGGTGAAGCCAAAAACCAAGATGGCTGGCTCACTCTACGCTTTTTGACTGTTGGCTGAACGTATCCAGCGGTTCGGCTTCTGGAGTTTTGTTTTGGGCTTTTTTTCTTGCACCAGATTTTGGCATTTTACAGACTTACAGATTGATTAAATGAATCATTACTTGAACTGAACATAACTGTGTGTGTGTGTGTGTGTGTGTGTGTGTGTGTGTGTGTGTGTGTGTGCTGCAGTGGGGAGTTACCATCGACTGACTCATGGCTGTCTAGCCAGTCAATCGGCTCACGTTGCTGTGGACATGAAGTCCATATTACAAAGAGGATCAAATAGATGAAACCTGAAGGAAAACGTTTAAAAACCGATTTCTGAAACGTGGATTCATCCTGTTATTAAAGAGAAAACTCTTATGAGGATCTCCTGTACAGTCTGATGCACCTTTTTTAAAGTGGCGTTCCCCTTTAAGAACAAGTCCTCGCTGTGCTCATTCATCTATGTACGTTGAGTAAACAGGACCTCGTGACGATGGCAGCTGTTGTGCTGTCGTCTTCAAGATGCCCGTCATGTTAAATACTCCAGACTGTAGTCAGATAATCACTCTGTTAAACACTGTTACCTGCTAAGTCAACCAGCAGCTCCTTCCCTACGCGAGGAGACGACGCCTGGAGTAGACCAATCCATGTTTAATTAGGTTTGCTCAGTCCCTCACACCGCTGAATAATCCTCGGAGCGAACGGGCAGATGCTCCACCGAACGGAAGGCGAGGCGGACGGAGAGCGTTTTCGCCTCGCGTCTGATTGCAACGCCGGCCGCTCCTCGTCTGCCAAGCGGCAGGTTTCAGTTTCTGCCGCGTGACGGCGGCTCCGTGACGATGAGGCGGCAGAATGATCACCTGCGACAGGAGGACAGATGCTCGGTTTACTGTGTGCGTTTTCGGTTTCTCTCTCAACTCTTGTGGGGATTTTGTCTCCGTCCAGCTTCTCTGCCAGGATTTGTCTCTGGTTTGCCCCCCCCCTCTCAGGACATGCATTCACAGCCTGATCCGCGGCCTTTCAGACCACTTTAATGGGTTTTCTGCAGCGAGGAGAAAAGCTGCAGTTTGTTTGGCGTAGGTGGAAATTGGTTTCCTATGGTTCTGTTTTGAAAGCCCTCTCAGTTAGTGTTGGTTTTAGGGACCATCTTGAAGCTTTATAGGAGTCCTGTAGAGGCAGCTGTTTAGTGATTAAGCCCCCCCCCCATCCTCCATATCCTCCATCGTGGTTCGTCATCTGGTTGCAGTTTGCTAGACCTCCCTAAACCCTGTCCTGAGCTCTGTGATAATTCACTGGATGTGGTCTCAGACCCACCGAGCAGTTTGATAAGTCGGCTTATTTTTTTGTGTTTCATTGCAGTCAGAAGTGTTTTTAGCGCCAGCTTCTCTTAAAGTGAAATAAATGTATTTATGAAATGCTCTTTGTCTGACGTCACGCGGCTCTCCACAGTGTAAACGAATACAAACAAGAAGAAAAAGAGTGTCAAACGGGTCAAATATGGAACATTTTAAGCACTTCTCTAACTAAGAAGTTTAATAAGTTGTGCTGATGATGATTTATTTGGAGGGCTGTGGCTCAAGAGTGAGTCCGTCTTTATTCTGAGGGTTTGTGGTTCAATCTCCAGCTCCTCCCTCCTCTCCACGTGTCCTTCAGCAGGACTCTGAACCCCAAACGCCTCGACCCACCACTGCTGTGGTTTCCTTTTATTTGCCTTTTTTAACCAACGATTCGATGGAAGTTTCTGTGATTACAGACTGAAAAACAGAGAAATGGCACCGAAAAAAAAGAAGAAACACGGAAAACAACGGAAAATAAAACAAATACTTATCGATACTACAAACACTGAAAATACAAAAAGATTTACGAAAGAATGCAAAATACAGCAGCAGAAAAATGCACGAAAAAAAACGAAGAGAAAAACTGAAAAGAACTAAAGAAACGGAGGAAACAGAAAATAAGCTTGAGAAAGCTCCAATTTTGGAGCGAAGCCAATAGAGAGCCTCGTCTCAGGGGACAGAAATCACCCCGACAAGATGATTGATGACTCAGATTATGACACATTACAGCTCTCCCCGTTTAGAAGGTGGTAATGTGACGCTCCATTGATCGGCGCGTTCGCGGGGAGGTCAGAGGTCGGCGGAGCGGCGTCTTGCTCGAGGACACTCCGGCAGAGCCTCATCTGTCTGATGAGGCTTTAATCTGCGTCCTGCTGCTCGAGTGTCTCATTCATCCTCGTGACGACGCTGAAGGACGGACAGCAAAGTGAAAACCCTTTTATTTTGAAGGGGGATCCTCGACGTCTCAAATGCGATGGATCATGATGGAGCTGCACTGTGAATCATCTGAAGATCACAATCTCATCTTCAAGTAGGGAATCTGACACTTTATGCATCAGTGGAGAGATCCAAGGCATCGAACGGACGAGTTCCACTTCCTGCTCTTTAGAGAAAAACAACACAAGCTACTGTTGTTCTCTCTGTCAATAAGGTCTATTTTAACAAAAACAGGATCATTTAGACGATAAATGTCACTTTTGAAATTGTTTTGACCCCAAAAGAAATACTGAATATAGAAATTTCCTGCTTTTTCTGACATTTTACAGACTAAACGATTCATAATCGGCAGATTAAAGGGCCAGTGTGTAGCAACTCAGGGCACCTATTGGCAGAAACGGAACATAATATTCATAACTATGTTTTCATTGGTGTGTAATCACCTGAAACTAGGAATCCTCTTGTGTTTCTGTGATCTTACAATGAGCCCTTCATATCTACACAGGGAGTCCACCATGTTTCCTACGGTAGCCCAGAACGGACAAACTGAACACTGAGGCCACCGTAGTGAGACCGTAGTTACCGTGAGCTGTACACTGAGCCGTTGATCGACGACGGAAAGAGTCGTTCGTCCCCCAAAGAGTTTCATAAAGGAGAGAACTCTGGTGAACTCTGGTGCTGAGTGTGTTTTTCCGGTCCAGAGAGCGGCTGAACTCTGACCTCTGACCCGTGTTGTGTTCAGCCGACGCTCCGGCAGCGCTAACCCTCCGTTTCTATCGTGAACCGTGAGGAGGCGCTTTGCCACTAAACCACGCCAACAACAACAAGCGACGGACGCCAGCGGAGCCGAGAGGCTGCTGGATTTGAGCCGCTCCAGTTGGCTAATGGCCGCTGCGGCTCCTCCGTGAATGAAGGAGCGTCTCCGGGTTCATTGTCTCGGCTTTGATCCGTCTGAAGGACCCGTCTGCCGTTGTGTTTTTAAGAATGGACGCTCTCTCTCTCTCCCGAAGTGTTTCGACCCGTTTGAATTTTTAAACAACGCGCTCCCGTCTCTCTCATCAATGAATCATTCATGGCCGTCGCTGTTGTGAATCATTCATTCTGCACTTTCTTTCATTTTTTTTTTTTTTACTTCCTGAATGGAGAAAAAAACGAACTCTCCGCATCCATTTATCACCAAAATCGCTGCACTCTGCACTTTGTGGCGTTGGAGGCACAACAGTGTTTTCAGACGTTTGTGTTTGTTCTTCAGCAGCTCTGCCCTCGAGCCGTCGGGAGAAGGGGACAAATGCCCCGCGGGGCAACAAGATGGTGATAATGGACCCGTTCTCTCGTCGCTCGTAGCGCTCGGAATGAGAAACGGACAAAAAAAAGAAGCATCTGAAACGGGCGACCGTTGGGCGACAGAATGGTTCTCTTTCAGGCCCCGGTGGTGGAGGAGCAGACCGTTGCTCCAGGCCCCTGAAAAGGTTGTTGTGCTGGTTATTGAAAAAAAAAAAAAAAAAAAAAAAAGAGACCTATGGACGTGCAGGAGAAGGCCTGCTGACAAGTGTGGGCATTGTGCCTTGTTCTGAGGCCTCGCTGAGGGGGCTACACTGAGGCATTGTGGTCCGGCCTCCCTCCTCTCCGCTCCGGGGTGGTGGATGCTCGGCGCTGAAGATCGGCCCGGAGTCTTTCTCTTCTTCCCCCCCCTCGTCTGCTGCGCTTCATATCTTCTCTTCTTCCGTCTCTTTTTTAAAATGCAACTCATTAATCGCCTCATGTTTAACTTCAGCTTTTTGTTTTCCACGTCGCACTCCTGAAGGACCTGATGTTTCAGCTTTATGTCACTGTAGCGTGTTTGTGCTCTGCACCGCGTCATTGACACATAATCCGTCATTAAGTGTGCTTGACCTGCAGAAGGTCCCCCCACTCTTTGTAAGTCCTTCTGATTTTCAAATTAGTTCTCACGAAGATTTATTTAAAAAACACAGCAGCTCTGAGAATCAGGCCTGTTGAGATCACACAGCATGACGTGATTCTAACGTCGCGTCATGAGGACTTGTGCAGGAATGTGTTGATGTGAGAGTCTGAGTCTCCGGGGGGTCCTGGTCTTAGTTGATGAGCTCGACTGCTCATCAAAGACGTGAGGTGTAGGTGTCTCACACAGCTAACCCGTCTTTTAAAGGACACTTAGCGTGATTTTTGTAAACGTCCTCTACTGATGTTCCCTGTGACGCCGTCGGTCGTCGAGCGTCTGCTCCTTTCTGCCCGTCGAGACGTCAGAAGCTCCGTGAGCGTTTGCTGGAAGTCGTCCTTTGAAGAGAAAATGTCAAGCGTTCGTATCTTTCAGTAATCTCCAGATCTGTTGTCGGCTTCAGGCGACCACCTGAAAAAGCAATTCCTAGAAACAATCCTGCTGCCGTCATTTCTTCTCCTCTCAAAGTGCTCTCTCTCTCTCTCTCTCTCTCTCTCTCTCTCTCTCTCTCTCTCTCTCTCTCTCTCTCTCTCTCTCTCTCTCTCTCTCTCTCTCTCTCTCTCTCTCTCTCTCTCTCTCTCTCTCTCCTCCACTTACCTCCCTCTTTCCTTCTCCGTCCTCTTTCAGGGTCTCTTATTGCTTTCTTGTTCTTTCCCCTCCATTTCCTCTCACTTTAGTCCCCATCTTCTCTCTGTCTCTCTCTGCTCTACTTTCGTCCCGGTCTTCTCCACACTTTCTTTATCTTGACTTTTTTTGGGGGGGGGTTTTGTTCTCCCGACCTCCTCCTCCTCCTCTCCTCTCCTCCATCCTCCTCCTTCTCTAATCCTCGGCGTGTCGCTCAGTTTAAAGCCCTCAGCAGCAGCTCTGGGCTCGTTGTATCTGCACCATCAGGTCCGCTCTCGCTTTGGGCTTTTTTTTTTTTTTTTGCAACTAACGAGTTCTTTGCCTTTTCTTCTCTTCTTCTTCTTCTTCTTCTTCTTCTTCTTCTTTTGTGTCTTTCATCTCTTCTCTTGATCTCTTTCCGCTCAAGTGTTTGCACTTTACAAAAAAAAAAAAACATGGTGCAAATTAGCCTCACTTGACTGGGACAAGTCTGATCACAGGACTCTGAGGAGGAGCTGCAGCATCGCTGTGACGGAGGTCCACCAGAGCAGTTTGAGTGAACGGGAAGACGCCGCGTCTTTGGCGGACATCTTGCTTTACTTGTAGTTAAAGGTCTGACAGGATTTCATTTAGTGGATTACATGAAGTGGAGGCTTGACGTGATGGAGAGGATGATTTACAGGCTGTTTACTGGAACCACTGTTCCAAGTTAAGAAGTCTGCTGAGCTGATGTGAGAAACAGAATATTTGATTCAGGGATCGTTAGTTTTCATTTGGCAGCACAGGGTTGCGCAACAGAAGGCAGATGTAACACAAAGAACAAGACTTCAACAGCGATCAGGTCCGTCCCTGATGGGAACGTCTTCACAAACGTCCTCCTAAACTCACAAGACAAGTTCATTGATGAAGCACCTTTCAGAATTCGGTTGACATATTTCACAGGTCAGAGGTCAGAGGTCACAGCTACGGGAGCAATTTTGGTGTCTTGCTCGTTACCTCGACGTGCGACTAGCGGAGCCGGGGATCGAACCGCCGATCGCCCACAGACTTGAATGTGAACTGTGACCGTGTTGATGGGAGCTGCCATCAGTGTTCTCTATGCAGTCTGTCTTCAGATGGAAGGAGCAGCTGCTCATTTACATCTCTTTCCTCCTCTGGTCTGGTTCCTTTCAGCCCTGAGAGACAGATGCACTTAGATTTTTAGAGTCTCGTCTTCACCAGAAGGAGTGACTTTTATCGTCTCTGAGAGGTCCAGTATTTCTTCTTCAGCTGTTTCTATAATGCTCTCTGGACCTCTCCTCCTCCTCAGGAGATCTACTTCTCACTTCATTGTCGCTTATTCTCACCTAGTTCCTGTTTGAACTCTGATCTGCTTCATCCTCTCTTTGTCAATTTGTCTTTTTTTTCCCTCAACTTAGTGTCTTTACTTGCTGACAACCAGCCTTCAAAGCTCAGGCCTGCAGCTCTTCTCTCTGTTATCTTGTCCTTACGTCACATTTCACCTCCTTCCCTTCCTCCCTTCCCTTCCTCCCCTTGTCTTCATCTTTCACTCCTGACTCGGCCCTTCACACCTCTGCTGGACTCACTGTGCTGGACGGTCTTTTAGTTTTCAAACGTCCCGTTCACTTCTCCTTCTTTCTGTTTCTACCCCCCCTCCTCCTCCTCCTCCTCCTGTCTCTCCTCCCTCCACCTCCTCCAGCCAGCTGCCAAACAGACCCTCCCTGTTCCCTCCATCCCTACTGGAGGATGGAAAAGCAGTCTTCCAGAAATAGCCCAGATAATTGCCCTCCAGTGATATTTTTTTCTCCTCTGCTTCTTCATCTGTTCTTCGCCCATTCAAAGCCCCCCCCCCCCCCATCTGTTTTTAGAGACTAAAAAGAGAATTCCTCACTGCATGAGAGAGGAGGAGTCGTGGGGGGGGAGGGGGCAACCTCTTTGGTCTGTGTTGACTTTTCCAGAAATGTAGGATCGGACCCACAGCCTGAGCTCAAACTGGAGCGCTCAGCAGTTTTCTGGCCAGATGTTGACGCCGCTTCTCCACGGCCGAGGGGAGAAAAAAAAAAAAAAGTGAATACTTCCCATTTGGAGTTTTTCTGCCTGTCAGAGCAGGTGTCATGAGAAAGTCAAAAAGTCATCCGAGCGTTGGAAAAAAAACTTTACAGAAACAGGAAAAACGGAGCTGAATCTCCAGCCGCAGTGAAGGGAAAGGGGGGGGGGGGGGTCGATGGAGGAGGATGTTGCTCCTTGTTATGCGACCAGCTGTGGGAGGGGAGGGTGTGTAATTTGTCTGTGGTTTGCAGCCCCTCCCTGTAAGCCTCTGATCCCCCCCCCCTTCCTTCTCCTCCCCTTTGCAAACTGTGACCAATGACCCGTTGGATGCTGGTGGAGGTTAGCAGACAAACAGACGGACAGAGACTCTCTCTCACACACACACACACACACACACACACACACACACACACACACACACACACACACACACACACACACACACACACACACACACACACACACTCTCTCCCTCCAGCAGCCATGTGACGAACCACGTAGTGCTGATGAGATTAAAAGCTTGTTTCTGCAAAAGCAAGAGCTTTTCAGGAATTACGTGTTCGCCGGTTGTTCGTTTTAAAAAAGCTGACTTGGCAATTTTTGAGACCAAACGAGTTCCTACTTGTGGTCAAGGTTATTTGTAAAGCTCACATCTTTACTTAAAGGAATACTTTTAGCCACACAATGGCCTCGTGTTACCTTCACTTCTTGAAGATTTAGTTTTTGTCCATTCATTGGTTTGTCGTTTTGAAGCCTCGATTTTGACATTTTGGCCGTCGTCGTCTAGCTTTTTCCCAACCAGTGAACAGGAAGTGACCACATCTGGACTGAGGAGGAATGACATAGAGACCTGTCAATCACTGTGTAGCCCCGCCCCTAAAGCATCCCCTGCTTTATGGTCTGTTTGACTCTAAATGTTCCATAATGTACTAAATGAACATCATGCTGTATTGAAGAAGACTGTAAACTAGAGATTGAGACCATAAACTCATGTTTACAATGTTTACTGAGGGAATAAATCAAGAGAGAAGTAGAGTCATTTTAGACTAGACTTCTATACAACCAGAGGAGTCGCCCCCTGGTGGACACTAGAGAGAATGCAGCTTTAACACATGAAGCTTTAGCTTCACTCTTCAGAACCGGAGCTTGTCGTCTGCTTGTTCCCTCCTCTTCTGCTGGGGTTGGTGCCTACAAACCAGAACACGTCCGATTACCGAAATCTTCCCCCGTTGGCCTCAGATTCTGCATTCATATGCAGGAATGTGTTTAAAGAGCCGGAGAGAGAGAGAGAGAGAGAGAGGAGAAAGCGTGGCGTCGGGTCTTGAATGTTAACACGAGCTCCGCTCCACAGTGATTTGGGTACTTTTTAGTATTTCGCCTCACAAATCTGTCCAGTAATGCCGTGACATGCTCGTCGGTACATGCCAGAGGCTCCTGCAGGAATCCCACTGCTGCTCGCACGTTAAATGAAGCACATTTACATCCTGGTCTTTCAGCCTCCACTCTCATCCGGAGAGATGCTCGCACATTTAATCCCCCCCCCCCCACCTCCCCAAACGACGAACCCATTCCTCATGAAAACAGAGGAATGAGAGCGCCTCTTTGATTCTGGACATCCGGCTCTGCTCGCTTCGCAGCGACGGCAGCTTTTCCCTTCTGCAGCCTTCTTTTTTTTTTTCTTTTTTTTTTTTTTATCCAAACAGCTTTTCAACGGCCAAACCTTTGTTCTCCAGCGCGGCTCACACTGTAACTAATGGGACAGCCAGGGCTGGGACTTTTTTCCGAAAGGAGGGGAAACTCTTAAGAAACTGGGCCATTTGGAAAACATCCCGGTTTTTATCCACGGCTTATCCACGGAGAGAGAGAGAGAGAGAGAGAGAAACGGCCCAGCCAGCGACCAAAAATGTTGACACCATAAGAGTTGATGCTATTGTGGTAGTTCATGGCCTCACGGAGCCACGGCTCAGCAGCTGAACACTTTAACACCCAGATACTTCCTCTTTTGTCCCGCCCTATCTTCACTCTCAAGTCGGGCTCCACTCTCTTTAAAAAACCCAAGATGATGTATTAGTTTCATTTAAAAAAAAAATTTTTATTCCCCTTCCCGCTAAGTTTTATTGACACCATCCCCCCGGCTATTGCCAGTTGTCAGCCAGTGGCTAAACTGCCTCCCTCAATCGCCTTTTCAGCTCAGGCTTAGTCTCATTGGCAGTAAGCTGATTAGGAACGAGCCGCTAAGCCCGGCAGAGACTGATAGCCTAACAGAGGGAGTCGCGGCGGAGTGGATGAGGGAGGGAGGGTGAGACAGACGGGAGTGAAAGGATGGAAAGTGAGACAGGATGGGGAGGCTGAGATTAATAGATGGGAGACGGGTGTGAAGTCTCTGTAAGATAAAAACACACCAGCTGAGGAGGACGTGATGGAGCAGCAGCTCCTCCACATCTGTCCCAGTCTGACCCCCGTGACGGCAGAGCAGGAAGTCCGGATCGGCCAACGAGAGAGTCGTGAAGCGCCGCCGAAGCCTGAAGGGGCAGCGCAGACGAAGGAGAGATAAAAGTGAACGCCGGGCGCTTCGGTTGTGGTGAAAGTGCGTCGAGTAGATGAGTGATTGTGTTCAAGAGGGAAGAGATGAAAGCGGAATGTGTCCTTAAATGTAGACGGAGGAGAGGAACTAGTAGAGACAAAGGAATCTGTCTTTGCTAGTTATTGTTGGCAGGAAGGAAAGCCTCCGCTCTGGATGCAGTCGAATACTTTCATTTGCTCTTAAGGAGGATTTACATTAGACAACAAAGTGGTGTTATTGTCGCTGTCGCAAAGACAACCGGATCCCTTTCCTATTTCCTCAGAGCCCCAAAAAAAACATGCAGCGGCTTATTCAGACCATCAGGCAAAAAGCAAGAAAAGTCGTCAAAGACATTATATTGTAATTCATTCATGTAATCACAGCCGACAGCGGGAGGTCTCTCCGGCGCCGCGACCGCCAAGCTTAATGTTGATGTATTCGCAAAGACGGGCGCCGATATGCAAATGAGCGCGTGACGTCATCCGCCGACTTTTTGTAGCTTCTTTCATTTGTTCATTTGGACACTAGAGAGAATGCAGCTTTAAGACGTGAAGCTTCGGCTTCACTGTTCAGAACCGGAGGTCGGCGCCGGGTCGTCCGTCATCTCGGGGGGGAATCGGGAGCGCTCTCCTCCTCCTCACTGCCTTTGTCCTGGAGATCAGTGAAAACGAGGCTCATTGGAAACCGATCTTAACGGCGGTGATGCCGTTACTGAGTAAACCTTTGTGTCACGATGTAAAGCCTGTAGAATAATGACACGGTGTGGGATCGCTCACGTTTCTGATGCCGGTGAAGGTTGTTCACAGTCGAGCGAATTTTTGCAATAACGTGCGTCTAATGTTGCGACTGCAGATTAGTCATCATCGTCAGTGAACACAACGACGTTAACATGGCGTTCGTATGGAAATGAGGATTTACAGATGAGATCTGTTGAAAGAGCGGCGTTCACCTCCTCTGGTGGAGGTCAGGAGACGCGTTGTTACGGACGTGGCTCAGGTCAGGTCGTCCTGTAACCGGAGGGTCAGTCTCCTCCTGTCCGACCAAACTAGAGTCTCTTTATTAATGCGTGTCTCTTCACCGTCTGTGCTTCCCCCTGTATGTACAGTATGTGCTCAAAGAGTTGGTGTTAATTCATAAACACATTAATTCCACAAGTCAACAGACATTTCATATGCAGAGAGAGACCTTGATGTGTCTTTATAGTGAAGGTGACCCAACAGACAGTTTTAGTCCTTTTACTACAAATAACGTTTTTCTACCGTTTTATTGTTTATTTTTTACCATCCGAGGCAGCCAGTACCTTTAATGTACTCCGTGTGATATAAAGAAGCTGTTGATCCACGTGTACATATCATCAACAGAAGGGTTTAAAACTTCATAGTACATGTGTTAGTTGTTCACATGCATTTATTACATTAGTGTTAAATAGAGTGTGATAAGAATAATTTGTAACTAAAGTGAAAAGTTTTGCACAAAAAGGAACCTTGAGGAGGAGGAGGAGCTAAAAGAGAAACATGAGGAGCTATTTTTATAGGAAGGTAAGAGAGGAGAGGACGGACAGAAAGAGGAAGATGTGACCTCCTCGAGGAGGTGAAGGAGGCAGAGAGAGACGAACAGAAGAGCTTTTTATACTTTTAACAAGGTGAAGAAGTGAGGAGGCCAGGCAGACCGAGAGCTTTGAGAGAAAACAGGGAAAGTTCAACCTGAACTCTTAAAGCACTCTTGAAAGCCGGTTATTGATGATGCAGCTTGTACTTGAACCGGACCTCTGCGACATGTGACCAGAATCTTCTGTAACAGTCGATGTCACTAGTTCTTCCAGCCTCCTTTAAATGCATCGCGACACCATTTAAAAACCCAACTGAAGGGCAAATCTTTACAGAACATTAAGGTCACAAAAAAAGCCAAGACATCCGGACAAACGATACGGACTTGATGTTCAAAGGCTGACCAGTCACCGTGTGACACCGTAACAACACGATGGAGGACGAGCAGGAGCTGAGGAGGCAGGGGGCTGAGGAGGCAGGGAGCTGAGGAGGCAGGGAGCTGAGGAGGCAGGGAGCTGAGGAGGCAGGGAGCTGAGGAGGCAGGGAGCTGAGGAGGCAGGGAGCTGAGGAGGCAGGGGGCTGAGAGGATGTTTCAGTGAGCAGATGAGGAGGAGGAGGAGATGTGATTCAGCGAAACGAGGAGGAAGTTCAGAACACGAGGTTCCTCTTCTCGCCTACAGTGAACTACTTTGAAGTACAGTTTGATGCAAATACTTGCTTTTATACTTGTACTTCAGTAGAAATATGTTGTTTACCTTCATTATCATTATTGCACGAGATAAAAACGAGCAAAACAAAACCCAAACATTTAGAAAAATGTAGACAAAAACAACAAGAAGAGGATTTTTATGGAGCTTTTTTTTTTCTGCAACTGAGGCTGCAGGAGAAACTCAACCAGCTTCATCTCGTGTGTGTGTGTGTGTGTGTGTGTGTGTGTCTGTGTGTGTGTGTGTGTGTGTGTGTGTGTGTGTGTGTGTGTGTGTCTGTGTGTCTGTGTGTCTGTGTGTGTGTGTGTGTGTGTGTGTGTGTGTGTGTGTGTGTGTGTGTGTGTTCCTCGGGGAGTGATTTATTGGCGGCGGCCGTGTCGTGCGGTGAGCTCTGACTGCGCGTCCGGAGCCACTCCCCGCTGCTGTGAGCGGTCTCCGTGGAGACAGAGGTCTGCCGCCGTCGGGCTCAGTTGACGGCCGGTTGACCTCCGACCTCCCCCGGTGACTTGACTCCTCCCACTGAGCTCAGATTAATCGCTGCTGTCACGCAGGAGGCCGTGAACGGTAGCTCCTAACAACACCAACATTTGAAGACATCTTGACCTTTGGGACGCTGACGACCGTTTAAAAAAACACATGTTTTACCATATTTATATCTCTAATAATTAAAAGATTAGTCAAGAAAATAAAAGGGCAGATTCATTAGCAACGCAAATATTCATTATATAAAATGTTCTACCAGTTAATACTGAAGAACTCTTATAATGAGATGATTTGGGAACCTTTTTTGCTTCACATTAATCTTGTGTGGTTATATCAACAAAACAAATCCTCACAGCGGCGATCAATTAACTTCATTTAATGCCATCAAATGTCACTCAGAAACTACAATAAACTGCTCATTTGTTTCTGCACTTCCAGTGACAGCTCTGACGGTCAAATCAAACTGTTTAGGTTGCTCTAAATCTAAACTGAGGAGACCTGAATGACGACGAACAGGAGAAAAACCATCTGCCTTTACTAGGAAATCATTAACACTCCCACCGTGTTGACAAAGGGCTCTGAAGACACGGGGCTGAAGTGCTTTACGGAGGACAAAGGACGCATGTGATCATGCAGACAGTAGCCCGGGTCACTCGGGGAGACGACGCGAGTACGAGTCTGCGGGGGAAGTGAAGCGAGGAGCAAAAGAACATCTGACGAAGTGAGCCTGAGCCGAGTGAGGGCTCGAATACTAAGACGATGCGACTTCCCGCCGATGGTGGGAAGCGGGTCCCACAGGGAGGGATTACAAGTTCTAAACGCTCACCTCCTTTTTGACAAAGTTTGAAGAATGTCTGCATAATTAAAGCAAAGTTTTTCCTGACCGAAATGTCAATAAATCCCCAAACTACTGCTGCCGTTTCCTACCGTAATATTTAAAAAAGCGTTTTTCTAAGGTGGAGACCAAAAGCGGAGCTAAAAGAGAGAGAACATTGGACTCGTATTCATCTCTCGGTGGAGGCTTCAAAGTAACGACGTGTCACATTGAACAGATATTTTAAAGTTTACACACTAGCTACTGTTTTGATCTCTGCCAGGCATAAGCCTGTAGGGAAACCGTGTGTGTGTGTGTGTGTGTGTGTGTGTGTCTCTCTGTCTGTCCACAGCTAGTCTCACACACTGATGGACCCACTAACTTAATATTTTATGACTGTATGCTCGAGGACCTCTTGCGGCAATTCGCTCTTTTGAAGGAAAAAAAAAACGTTTTATTGACTGTTTTATAGCATTGCTGACTCCTCACTTCTCTTAAAGGGCCGGTAGGGGCCCGGCTGGATAAAAACAACATCTTCGTAGACTGTTGCAGGCCACGTTATGGCCTTTTGTCGTGGCTCATCTATAGAAGAGTTTGGTCTCATTTCAAACGGGAGCAGCTGCCGATTTAACTCCGTACCCGATAGGTAGTGATCCACTAAAGTGAACCACGATACCATGTGAAAGAAAAGTGTTTTTGTTATCTGTGCCACCGGTTTCCCTGGAGGGATTGTTTTTATAGCATCATCGACTGCCGACTCCTCGATCCTCTTAACTTGCTGTTTTGGAGCCGCAAGTGATCAACAACTTTATTTTCCGGCAATCTGCGAGGCTGAAGGCGAGCCTCGTCCCGTCAGTTCTAGGTCACATCGTGGCCTTTGTCGTGGCGCGAAAGCTGCCGTCCATTGAAACGTTTGGTTTCAGAAATCTGCAGAGTAAATCACAGTTTTGTTTAGCGTCGGCCGCCATCTTGACTGTAAAGGGAGGATGGAGGGAGGTAAAGGTGTGAACTCTACTGAGTGAACTTATCTTCTGATCAGATTGGATGAGCGACGGCAGAGGACTGTTGTGGTTCCAGTGATCAGTGTAACGGACGTGAACCTGTGATGGAGTATGTTACAGTAGAAGTGTGGAAGTTCCATTTATTTCCATGGTACCTGAAGAGATGGAGGTGTTTTAGTGCGTTCCCCACCGGGCACCTCTTCTTTTTAAAAGCAGCACTTAACAGATGCTCGTGGGAAGTCGCCGGTAATGGTTACTGCTGTTGCTATGGAGCACCAGAATGAAAAGATGAATTACTGCCTCCGTCCTCCCCGGATACACACGTTATGTATTTAAATACACGTGACGATGGAGATTAAGGAGTGTAGTAACAGGCGTGTCCACATACTTTTGACCAAATAGTGTATTTATATCTGTCAGCATCTATTCTTTTCATATTTTAAAGCAGTATTTTATTTGTATGCTAATTGGTTTTGTATTCTTTAATTTGTAACGCATGTTATTCTTTAAATCGTGTTCTTATTTCTCTACATTTGGAGTCCTTTCATCTCTTCAGCCCTCCTGTGAAGAAGCTGCATGTTCTGTTCAGTTCCATTGTGTTCTATGTGTAGAACACAGATATCATTGTACTTCAAAGAACACAAAAGGGTTGAGGGAACCTTCTCCTAATTTACGGCTCATGAAGTTGGAAACATCAAAGCCTTCAGTTATCTGCTTTTTGGTTTTATTCTCTTTTAAATGTTTTTTTTCCTCTTTAACGTCATTTGTTTTAAGGCCTAAGTTCAGTGTGTGTGTGTGTGTGTGTGTTTTAATAGCGTGTGATCCTCCCCATTTGTGTGATTAGTGGTGTGTAACACTGTGATCCTCCCCTCTGGTCATGCCACCGGCCTGTGACGACACACACACACACACACACACACACACACACACACACACACACACACACACACACACACACACACACACACACAGTCAACTCTGCCTCTTAACACTGCAATACTTTATGAAACGCTCTTTCTGTCTCAAGCTTTCGTTTCCCTCCATCAGAAAGCTGCACTGCACGCCCTCCTTGTCACACTATCTCCCATTAATTAGTGTGTGTGTGTGTGTGTGTGTGTGTTTAGCACAGCCGTTTAGAGCCTCCCAGTCTCAATGAATGGTTAATCTCTGTTCACAAGACCGGTCACGGTCCCCAAAAATATCTTGCGGAGGAGAACGCAGCGCTGCAGTGCGCAGCCGGGCGCTAAATGACCCAGAAATCCCATCCATCTGGAGAAATGTCACAGCTCCCATCAAACGGCCACGGACGGGTTAGTGGGTTATTAAATATGGCCGTGTGTGTGTGTGTGTGTGTGTGTGTGTGTGTGTGTGTGTGTGAGTGAACCAAATCTTCTCATCAGCATAACTAAAGTGATGGAAACCCCCTCCAGGTTGTTGGGAGTTAAAATTAAAGCGGTGATTTTCTTAACGAGCCTCTTAGACGTTAACGATAGAAGTCCTTTAACGGGAGACGTCTGAGCGCCTGTCGTTACACTTGTTGGGTTGTTGCCGTCGTGACGGGGCGGAGCTTGTAGGTGGGAGATTTGCTGAGTCTGTGCGTTAAGTATTGGGGGCGGCTAGCTTAGCTTAGCATAAAGGCTGGAGGCGGGGGGGGGAAACGGCTCCCTAGTCGGATCCCTTCAGTGACTTTATATAGTCCAGCTTTTCACAAGCACTTCATGTTGTGTTGTGCTACTTTTTTTAATAGTTTTTAGCAATTAATGTCTGTCCGTGGTGGAACCGGTCCTCCAGTAACCGCCGGGTCAACGGTGCTTCCTCTACTTCAGATGACGAGGACCGAGTGATGCAATGCGACAAGGTCGTCCATAGAAAGTCCTCATAAGTATAGTAGAAGAGTGTGTGTGTGTGTGTGTGTGTGTGTGTGTGTGTGTGTGTGTGTGTGTGTGTGTGTGTGTGTGTGTGTGTGTGTGTGTGTGTGTGTGTGTTAAATGGGGTCAGTGCTGTGTGTGGACCGGCCAGAGGAGAAGAAAACACAATCGGTTCTTTTGGCTGAATGTGCGTCTCCTGCTGCCAAGCTGCACATCAGGCCCACAATGCACTGCAGCCTGAATGGACACAACTCTCATTTGTGAGAGTGTGTGTGTGTGTGTGTGTGTGTGTGTCTGCATTGTGTGTGTAACTCTGTATGCTTGTGTGTGTGCTTTTGTGTCTGGGAAACTATGAGTGGGCACCACAGTTGCGTGTGTGTGTGTGGGTTTATTGTGATTATGCCTGATTTAATTGCAATGAAGGAAGGTGTGTGTGTGTGTGTGTGTGTGTGTGTGTGTGTGTGTGTGTGTGTGTGTGTGTGTGTGTGTGTGTGTGTGTGTGTGTGTGTGTGTGTGTGTGTGTGTGTGTGTGTGTGCGTCTCGGAGGATCCAGTCCCCAGCTGGAAAATCGAGTTGGGCGCTCAGATTATTATCATCATTTATTTACGTCCGAGCTCATCGCAGCACTAATTTCATTCAAACCCCAGTTTGGAGATAATTCCTCTTCCTCCTCTTCCTCCTCGTCACGTTATTGATCGGATTATTGCATGAATAATCAAATGATTCCCTCTTGACTTTGGTTTGTCTCAGTCTATTTGAAACACAGAGGCCGTGATGGGAAGTAGAACTCACCTCGATGCTAACGAGCTAAACCGCATCACAACGTCAGGAAGACACACGAACAACCAGCTGTAAGAGGACAATGATGTGAAACGGGAAATGAAACGTCTAATGTGGAAATGGAGAGAATCTGTATGTGAGGAGGAGAGTGTGTTTGTGTGCAGCATAAACACACTACTTCACGTTGAGGATCATTCCTACTGACTTCATGAAATATGACAATATCTATAGAAGAGTTTTCAGAGCTGAAGAAGCCTCCATTCTTCAGTCCGCTGAGGTTGACTCACTCGAACCAGATGTCAAACCCTCTACGTGATGAATGGAACCCAAACTGAGCTACGTGCTAACGTCAGCATGCTAACGATGCTACAGCATGATGAGGAGGATATCTCCTTCATCCGCAGAGCTTCACGACTCTTCTTCTAATCTCAGAACCCTCCTCACTATTCACCAAAGATAGATTATTCTGCCGAACCCCCATTTCACAGCGCTTTGTCGTCAACAACAACAACAACAACAACAGAATGAAAAACCATCGAAACCTCCTAATTATTAATTATTGATCCTCATGTGATCGACGGCCTTTTGATGAGATTTAACCCCGAATGTACTCCTCCTATCCTTTCTTCTTCCACACTTTCCTCTTCCTCTCCTCCTCCCTTTCCCCATCACTTCCGTGTAACCTCCTTCCTTGCCTCCTCCTCTGCTTCCTTGAACCCTCCGCCCCCCTTTACACGGTGCCAGCCCACCTCATTATTTGTTCACTTGGCTCCTTGGTGCTTCCTTCTCCTCCTCACCCTTTTCCTCACCTCTCTGCTTGTTTGCTTACCTTCCTCTAATCCCTCCCTCCCTTTCCTCCCTTCCTCCGGGGTCAGGGCCCAGGGGAGCGAGTATAGTCCAGCACATGTACTAGGGCCCTGAATAGTTCTCTCAGCGGGGGAGTGTTTCGCCAGCCTGGCAGGGATTTTCTAATGAGCTTTGAGGAAAAGGAGGGGAGGGGGGTGAAGATGGCATGTTACCCATCCTCCCCCTCTTTCCTTACCCTCTCTTTCCCCCTGGTTAAAGCAGATTAATTAAAAGCTCACTCGCGTTCTCTCTCTTATCAGCGAGAGTTGTGCATTTACTGTAAGCCTCCAGGGAGGGCTCAGTACCGGGCCGGGTGGGCGGGGGGGGGGCCTCTGGGAACGATGCTAATTCCAGCCGGTGGGACGGAAGGGACGGCTGCTGAGGAATTATCGGCGGTGGTACGTTCATCGCTGATTATCTCTGTGGCGGTCTAGAGGAAGAGATCGTGCTCACAGACAGTCAGTCTGCCTGTCAGTCACAGCTCTGGTCTCATTTCACATTCACACCATTCTCCTTTTTTTTTTTTTTTTTCTTGCTCTCTTTTGTTATTCGAGCCGGTCGCCTGAAGCCGAGAGCGACTCAAAGAGCAGCCGTAGTAATGGAAATGAAATCCTCAACCTTTATTGTGTCAACAGTGAAGCCTGTAATGAATATATATATATATCTATATATATCTATATATAGATATATATAGATAGATATATATATCTATATATATCTATATATATATATATATATATATATATAGATATATATATATATCTATATATATAGATATATATATCTATATATATATATATATATATCTATATATATATATATATATATATATATATATCATCATACTGGCTGCAAGGAGCCCTCATAACACACAGCTGTGCTCCTCATGCAGGGGGCAAGAGTAATTGTACTTAATGACTAATAATATTACAAGGATTATTAATATGTGTTATAATGTCACTGAGCCGTCTGAGGGATTGGAGACTCCTCCGGTCAGGTTTCCCTAAAACACATCCGACGTGCGTCCTTGTTTGAAGATGAGACCCTCGATGAGTCAGCCTGGCAGACGTATCGACCAAACATCCCAGAGAAGAACGGCGTTGATGACGTCACCGACGGTACGGGACTGATCTTCAGAACCGGCGTCGCCCAGGCTCTACTCTCCACAACGCGAGGGATCATTGCGTTCGTGATGACAGGGTTCTGTTCTGTTTAGATCACGACGCTCTGTGTTCCTCTGTGCTCCTCTGTCTTTAGCCGTCGTCGGTCTCGTACTGTGCGGCTGCCTCCAGTGCTGCGAACTCCACAAAACAAGAAAATGGAAAATGAAGGAACGAGGACAAGAAAACGTAATCTGAAGTGTTCTCACTGTGGAAGATTTTATGTTCCTCTGATGTCTGTAGAAACATGAACATCATCATAAAATCTACACGTTCATAAACTGCTTCCTGCTGAATAACGCTCTTCATTTTCTGCAGCCGTCGGCGATGTAGCCGGGCCGTTATTTAGCGCAGCGACGAAGGGATTTACGAATACCCAGACCTGGTTTGGTTCAGAGTATCAACACTGCTGTGAGCAGCTCTAAAGAGCATCATTCAAACTGTCCTCCTGTGTTTAACGCCTGTGATATTTAGGAGGAGCTGAACGATGCAGCGCACAACGACATGATGGTAGTGTTGGAATGCTGGTCCTGGTATTACTGGGATTGTCCAACCTGTGCTGATGGCAACAAGTTGCTGCTAAAAGCATTGCTGCATTAGCAATGTGACTTTACATGTGGAATGAAGGCAATAACCGTGTGTGTGTGTGTGTGTGTGTGTGTGTGTGTGTTGCGGTTTGTGTTGCGGTTTGTGTTGCAGGTTGCAGCCGTTCATCACCGGACAGCCCAGCAAGAAGCTTGCTGTGGAGCAGGTGAGCCGCCGCTCGTCTTCACCACATCTGCTCTTCGTCTCCCGTCACTCTGCTTCACCCTCCTGCACTTAACACACACACACACACACACACACACACACACACACACACACACACACACACACACACACACACACACACACACTCTCTCTGTCACACAGTCCATCACTCGGACAGATAACTTGCCTCCTCTCTAAAACACTCGCTCACTTATTCTCTCACTGTGTTGTCTTCTCTGTCTCGCCGTCCTCTAACAGAGACAGTTTTTATAAAGCAGCTCCAACAATGTCTTACGTCAACAAACAATAACTTGTATTATTAGGAGATACAGAAGTATTTACCGCGTGAACAAATTAAAAATGATAAATGAAATGTGGAGCAGGTCAGATAACGCAAGCGTGATGAAATGCACTTACAGTAGAGACAAATGCTGTCAGACATTTATCAGACGTGCTTACAGGAGGCCATTTTGATTATGTATTATTATTATTATTATTATTATTATTACTACGACTGCCCACATTGTTTTCAGACTCTATTTCTGTCACTTTGGGGGCAAAACTTCAGTATCTTTGTCTTTAATTGAAGAACAGTGCAGAGAGCCTGAATCAAGTTCTAAGGCACAGAGGAATAAAACACACACACACACACACACACACACACACACACACACACACACACAGTACTTGTTAATATATGACGATAAGAAAAAGAAATGGAGTGTCTGTCTGCTTTAAGAGGGATCCAGACCCAGAGGCTCCCTGTCTCCGGCTAACAGAGCCGTGGCTGTAACGGAGCAGGAGACGGGCCGTAATTCCCCGTCGGTCTCTCCGCGGCGGCCATTAAAACCTAATTGCTGATTGCTCAGATCTCCTGCAGAGCAGACGGGGAAGAATAAATGTGTGAGAGGTGAAGCTCACTTCGTCTTTGTTTGCCCTTCCATTATTACTCCTCCTCCTCCTCCTCCTCCTCTCCCTTCCTCCCTCCAGGGCGTTCACTGCTCCTAAAAAACTCTGACAGGGTCTTAAAATAAATACGGTCTTAAACTTGGACATAAAAATGTCTTAAACAGCACTTTTAGAGGTCTTTTTTTTTTTTTTGTTGGCCCACCGTCAGCCTGTAGATGAATCCAGAGTGTGAGTCCTATCTGCTCTAAAGCCGGTCCGACCACACGTCTTTGAACAGGAAGTCCTCCTCCTCCGTTTATAGCTCCACATCTTCAGGCCACTTTCTTTCCAGCTTTGTTTCTTAATTTGATTTTAAATTGGACCCAAATTCTAAGCGCAGGTAGCTTCACATCATCTTCAAAAGTGTCTTCCTGGACTTTATATTCGCTCTGCTCTTTTTTTATTCCCCTCATATCTCACTTCACACATTCTAACTGTCACGTCTTCCCTTTCTGCTTCACGCTGCTTCAGTCTTATTTCTCACGATTCCCGTTTCACCACTCCTGTCGTGTTCCTCTTCAGTTACGCTTTGTTAGACGTAAAACTCTAACAAAAGATTAGAACAAGTTACAAGTTACAAGCCTGTGGACAGTAAACCTGAAGGACAGAAGTCAACTACAACTCCCAAGGTGCATTTCAGTAAGAAACATCCAATCACAGAGCTTAAAAGTCTGCTTTATGATGCAGAGCTGAAACTAAATATTTAGTTGTAGAAACCCAATAAAACGTCCATCAGATTAAATCTATTTCAGGAATCAGGAACAATTTAATATTGATTTCACCGTCACACGCGTGTTTTTATTCAATCGGCAAACAGAAATCTAAGCGAACTTTTGAAATTTGAAAAGAGAAATGCTAATTTCTCGGTCAGCTGGTTTGGAGCGAATAAACTCGTCTGCAGCGTCGTTCGGTCAACGGTTGGCGCTAAAGGCTACGTGTCTGCCAGTAAAGAGTAGTAGAAGAAGAAGAAGAAGAATGCTCCAATGAGGAAGTTTCTTTGTATTCAGATTTCTATCTGCGACACTTTAAAGTTGAATATGGAGGTGAACCAAGTCTCCCTCTCTTTTCCTTCTTTCCTCATCATTTCACTTCACGCTTCATTCCCTCGCCGCCTCCTCCTCCTCCTCTTTTTCCCGTTAACGCTTCGCTCCGCTGCTCTCCTTCTCTCCTCCACCTTTTTATATATTTCCTCTCTCCTTCCCCACATTCCTTCCTCCCCCCCCCCCCCTCCCCTCCATCACCCTGCTGCTGGCAGCTCTGAATGGAGGAGCTCTGGGAGCTCGGGCTCCGTCAACCAGGAAGAAAACACTACCACGAGGGGCCGGGTCAACAAGGCTTGTTACTTAGCAACACCCCCCCCCCCCCTTAAACCTCCTCCTGGGAACTGGAAGCAAGCGGCCGTCGCCATTGGCCGAGGCTGCTCCTCGCTCGCGGCTCCTGTTATGTAATGCTGCAGCAACGGGGGCCACGTTGAAAAGAGAGGTTTGCCAGCGCTCAACAACACACTGATTGTTGTTTCTTCCTCTTCAGCGTCGCGGTAATTAGTCTGTACGTTTCTCAAACGAGCCGAGGAGGAAACCATCACTTTACAAGCAAGAAAAACAGGCTGATTTCTGCCCAGCTGTTCTCCGCTGCCCTCTTCTTCTTCTTCTTCTTCTTCTCCTGCTCCCTTGAACCACATTCAGGCTGAAGCTCCGGTGGAGGCAGCAGCGAGAGACGTTGGGGATTTTTCGGAGAGGCTTAGAAATCTGAAAGGGTTGACGAGGTCACGGGAGAGCGGGCTTTGAACTGCCGACGGTCGCTCTGGCGTTTGCAGCTACAGTCTGCTTATGCAAGGATAGTCTCACTCAATTGATGCCTGAGTCTATTTGAAGTAAGTCTCTCAGAGGAGCTGTCGGGCCGCGCCGGCGGTAAACCGCATGACGCGTAGTGTTTTCAGCTCGGCCTGTAGAGGCTCTGACCCCCCCCCCCCCCCCCCCCCCCCGATAGAGCCGTGCTGCAGAGGGACGAACAAGCTCCGGTCGTAAAACACGTTAATACACAAAGTTAGAGACACGTCAGTAACGTTATCAGAGACTTAAAGGTCTTGCCAGTTGCATAAGATGGTTCTTCTTAAGAATAAACGTTTCAACAACGAGGTAATTAAAGTGCTTTAAAGGCATTAAGACGTGATGTAAAAGAAACGTTAAATAAGCTCAAATACGACTGGAAAGGTGCAGATCTCCGCCAGGTGTGTCTGCACCAACCACTGCTGCAATGATTGGTTGAATACAAACAATCGTCTAATTGTCGATTGTGTATCAGACGTGTTTTTCATTGTAGTCGATGCAGCTCCGTCTCACGGCCGTTTCAGCGACTTGGAGCTTTTATTTAGGCTTCAAGCTAACTGTTTGAAATGTAAATGTGTCACTTTATTAAGTTTAATATGTTTCCAAGGGAGAAAGTAACCATGTAGATCCTCAGCGTGTGTTCAGTTTATCCAAACAACGCACGTTTGGAAGTAATTGGAGGTTTGACGGAGATGCTGGCGGCCATCGCTAGAGCATACTTTAGTGAGAACGGTCTGCTGGTAAAATCACACCTAATCTTTCCGAAAATACCGATTTGAATATCAGAATCAGAGGGAAATTGGCAAGTTACAGTTACTCTTCAATATGAACAGGAAGAAATGTGAGTTTATATACACAATCCTACAATATATAACACAATATGTGCAGAGAATACAAGTAGATAACCAAAACAAGGGAATGAGAAATGCAAGAATTCAAAACAACATTCAGCCACGGTGTAAATAAGGGATTGTTATGATCTGATAAGTGTGTTCAATATAAAGGCAAGAACCTTCAGCATGAAGCCATAAATGAGCCATAAATATTTAGCAGTTCGGTGCAGCAGCGTGCAAGATTAGCTGTGGACAGACTCGGAGACGCACACGTTTAAGCACACACACACACACAACCGATCTCATTATCCCCTGGCTGAGATACTAATAAGACGGATTAAACGGTAAAAATGATTTTTAGAAAATGACATGACTAGATATGAATAAATAGTCCCAAATTAAACTTAATAATTGCTATTTGATAGTTTACATTTGCATCGTGGAAACTTGTTTAAAGCTGATTAATCCTTTGACTCCATTAATGATGCAAATCATGTCCGGAACAAAGCGTGCTGCTTGTGATTTATTAATTTCATACAACGGGGGGGACGTGATGTAGATCTTTCTGTAATTCATACTGTCTGGTTGTCGTGCCGTTTAACAACACTGTGAGAAACGGCTGAACGAGAGCATTAATTAATCCACACTGCGGTTTTTGCTCACTGTTCATTTAGTTCTGCCAGTCGTTCCGCGCATGAGTGAACCGCAGGCGATCAGATGTCAACGTCCCATAAAAGACCCGGTGAGCGAGCGGTAAACACTCCGGAGTTAGTCTCCTCTAACACGATGTTCGTAGTGCGGCGTGATCTCTGTGAGAACATGGACGCCGATGTCTCACGGCAACACTAACATCTCGCTCCGTCTCCTCTCCGTCTAGCGGCTCTCACCTCCTAATTAGTCCGCAGCACCGTGTTCGTGTTTTCTTTTTAATTATTCTTTTCCACGTCTGTCTTCTCATTGCTGCCCGTGTTCAACGGCAGCTAATGAGGCGTCCAGCGGCTGTGATGAGGAGCCCGGTGAGGTTAAAGTCTCAGAGGAAAGCACTGCGGTGTTTTTGTGTTGGTTGTATTTTATGCTTTTTTTTTTATTTTTGTATTGTTTGATCGTTGGGCACAAAAAGATAAAAATCTAAGGACATTAAAAAAGCAGAAGAAGTAAAGAACGAGCCCACAAAAAGAGAATGGATGTGCAGAGGAAGGAGAGAAGGATGTGGGTGGAATAAAAGAGGCACACTAGAGGAAACATAAAATAAGAGAAAGGTGGGAGGAAAGGAAGGAGGCAAATTGGATGAAGAGATGGCAGAAAGGAAGGGCCTCAGCAGGGACTCCAACAGCCTGTTGCTGAGGAGAACAGAAATATCTCTCCGTCACACTGTGGACCCTCCACCTGCTTCTCCTCCGGCTTTATAATTAGCCCCGGCTGAAAGGAAGGCGATAACGTGCGGGTTTCCTTTTTAGTCGCTGTGGAAAAAACCCCGACTTTGACGGGTTTTTTTTCCTAGTAAGTAGATTTGTTTCATTCCTGAAGCTGAACCAATGCGCGAAAACAAAAGACTTGTTTTTAGATATTTTATTAGTTTCTCTCGCCTGAAGGCGGGTAGAAATGAAATCCTCCACGCCTGTTCCTCTCTGGTGTCACGGGTTGTTTGTCTTTTGATATCTGTACAGTTCATCGCTAAGCAAAATAAACACGGCTCACATGGAAGCAGCTCTCTCAGAACCACATCGGAGCAGATGAGTTTCCCTTTTTAAAAACAGAACGTATTGAATCGGTCGTCATACGTAGACTTGGTGTTGCTGCAGCGGAGCAGTGTTGATGTGTTATACGCCGTCTTATTCCGTGGACCACCTACGGCCATTCTGATTGGCTGGCAGGTGTCTGCTATTGTATTCTCGCCGGACCCAAGAGAAGAGGGGACATTCCCATAGAAATCAATGGACAGAGCGGCCATTTTTACGTGTAATGTTCTCACTGAGGTCTACAACTTCATGCTAGTAATGCTAACTCTTGTTACAGCGTGGGGAAGCAGATTGCTGTCGCCAGATGAACTTTGTTTCGGCTCATTGTTGCGTTTTTAAGTATCGTGAAATTAGCACGCTAGCTAGCTAGCTAACTGGTGGACAGCTGGATAGTTAGCTCGCTTGCTAATTCCACCGTGCTACTGCTACATCGGTAACGGAAAATGGGCCGAACATTTGCTGTGTCCTCCGTTACCTCGCTCCCTTTCTCCCTGGAGAAGGAAAAGTGACCTCGCTAACTAGCATTAGCATTCTTTTGTACTCGAAAAACAGTTCAGTTCTACTCCTATTCCATTTCTATGACCCGGTCTCATTCAGAGATCGTATTTTACTTAGTTTGGTTCAGTTTTTCCTCTTCATCTTTGTGGGAATGGAACATTTATACCTCCTCATCGTTTCCACTGCTGGAAATATTCTTTATTCTACCCGTTGTTTGTTTTCTCTTACTGGTGCCAACATGTCCTCCCCGTGTCGGGCTTGTTTTCTGTTTTAAAAAAAAAACAGCTCTATTTCTGTCTCCCAGCATGCAACTGGAAAGACTCTCCTGGTTGCCCACTGGGGGGGTAAAAAGGGCTTTCTAATTACATTTTCCCTTCACACTCACCCCTTCTCTTTTAATCCTCTATCTCTCTCTGAAGGGTATCTTCCCCCCGAGGCTCTGCTTGGTTTCTGACCCTCCTGTGCTAAACAAAGCACACGGTGCACATTTTAAACAGTGGAATCCTGCGTGAGGCGATAATGTGGTGCGAGATAATAAAGGTCGTGGTCACGCTCTGGTGCTGTGTTTAGTCATATGTGGGGGGGGGGGGGGGGGATGCTGCAGCAGATGAAATACCTCCACCTGCCCTGAAGCTCACCCCCTCCCTCCAGTACTGTTTATTATTTTTATCATTTTAAAGGAAGTGGGCTAGATGAGATCAGATCTGGATTAGATTTCCCCTGGGGGGGGGGAGGGGAGGACTCTGGTGTCACGCAGAGGAAAATATTAAAAAGTCGTCTGCTTGCGACCAACAATATTTCCTGTTTGCCCAGATTGCCACCTCCAGCCTGCTGCCGGTGCCCGCGGGAGCCCCCCCCCCCCGCCAGCGGGGTGGTGGTGGAGAGCGGGCCGGTGGTCTACGATGACGCCGCCGCCGGCGAAGAGGAGGACGACGAGGAAGAGGAGGCTTGTGTCAGCGCCATGGACCTGATGGGCAGCAACGGTCAGACACACACACACACACACACACACACACACACAGTCACACAGTCAGTCTACAGACTTCCATCCATCACTTGTTTATCCTCATATATTGAGATTAATGTTAAACCAACACAAGCACAGACTGAAAGGGTGTTTAATTATTCTCTCTGATGATTGGCAGATCAATTATCGGTTGTTTATCGTAAGGAGACAGAATCAGAAAGACATGCTGAACAAAGTCAGGAAATGTGAGTTCTTCAGATTCTTGGACATGAAGAGAGTCTTCTCAGTGACGGTTCAGTGCTGCTTCCTGCAGCACATTTAAATCTCGTTAACACAAACGGTGTCAGACGGTTTTCTCACTTCTCAGTCGGACGCCGAGTGTCTGCGCTCAGAAATAGTTTGAGTGACTTTTTTTAATGAATCGTCGTCCGCGGGTCACGGCTCAGACTCCCGGAGTGTTTTAATGAGCCCCTCGAAAAGATTAAATTTCTTCACTTTTTACGTCTCTGCCCGTTAAGATTTAAGGTCCCCGACTCCGCCGCAGTAAAAAGCTCTTAATTGATTCCTGTAGGGGAGCTCTTTGTTTGTGCTCCACAGTGAGGTCAGAGGTCACGGCCCTCCTCAGAGCTGCCCCTCTGGAGGACGCTGGAGCCGGACGGAGACTAAAACCAGAGTCCCTGTTTTTACATTTCACCAGTCTGAACTCAAACCAAACACAGCGTCTCTGTGGACGCTGTGTTTTCAGAAACCTGAGGAAGCGGAGCGTGTTTTTTGTTTTTCTTCCTGCGACACCTCGTTTCTTTTACATGCACTTCCACTCACAGTGACGGGGGGGGGGGGGGGGGGAGGCGGCCATTAAAATCTAAGTTTCTGTCTGGCGTTTGAGTGAAACTGGTGAACAATCCAAAGTGTTTCGTATAAGGCTTTAAAATATATTACAGTAAGAAGGACAACAAAGGAAAATCAAGACAGAAGTAGAAGAAAAAATCTAAAGTACAGCAGTAATAGTGCTGCATTCATTTAAGGAAATAAAGTGCGGTAGAGAAAAGTAATTAAAGGCTCTGAAAAACAAGACATTTAGATCAGAAAGTGGCTGATTTTGACTCTAAATGGAGCATAATGTACTAAATGAACATCATGCTGTATTGAAGAAGACTGTAAACTAGAGATTGAGACCATAAACTCATGTTTACAATGTTTACTGAGGGAATAAATCAAGAGAGAAGTAGAGTCATTTTAGACTAGACTTCTATACAACCAGAGGAGTCGCCCCCTGGTGGACACTAGAGAGAATGCAGCTTTAACACATGAAGTATTGGCTTCACTCTTCAGAACACACATTAATGCAGCGGTGATATTAATCCACAGACATTGTACAGAGAACGCGTGTCTCTGATCCCTCTGTGTCTTTCTCCCTCCAGATTACGGCAGTGACGTCGATTACGACGAGTGATCGCCGCGGCGGTCTTCTCCGGGTTTTTTAATCCCCATCTAGTACGGAACCATTCTGAATCCTTAAGTGCATCAAACGTTAACCACCAGGAACACAAAATGGCAGCAGCCTCAGACCGAAGCGGTGACGGGTAAGAGCGATGAGGAAAGTCCCATCAGGGACGGAAACAAAAGCCGGACACAAACCCTCACTCCTCGTACCATTTGGCATCCCAGCTGGACCGAACTGGGAGGACGCACCGCTTGGATGCTGACGGAGCGGTTCGAGTGGAAATGAGGGATGTGGTTATGTTATGTTGGTCATCGTGGGTCACAAGCCGCCCGTAGTGATGATACCGTAAAATCAAACATATGGAATATTCCAGTAAACATTGGTTCGTTGACACGCAGGTCCGACGACGTTTAGGTTAAAACTGGATGACTAGGATCTAAATAAGTGTTTAAAGAAATGCTTCTCCCACAAAATGACCATTTCTATATTAATTACTCGCCTCTTTGATTCTTGAAGAAAACGTTCTTTTTCCCCGCATCCCTCCACCGTAAACGGAGAATAACAAAAACGGTGAAAAGTCAGTAAAACTACATCAAAACATCCGTTTACAAAGATTATTGTTTAACGGGCCTCTAAATGTTATTAAGTTAAAATGCACGAGTCATGTGAGAGTTTGCAAACGGATGTTTTGATATAGTTTCAAATGTAGCCTCCATTGTCTTCTATTCAATTCCTCTGTTGAGGTTCAATAGTTCAAAGTAGCACAGGGTGAGTCATTCATACACAAATGCTTATTTTACGGGCGAAGTCCGTTAAATGACGATATTTCAATGTGAAGTAAGAAGCTGCTTCTCATAGAAATAAAGTGATTTAAATGCCGCTGAAACATTTATAGACGTCAACGTTTAAATTGAACTCAATTTAAGCTGCAGAACGCCGAGTCAGTGTTTACTGAGTCGAACCAAATGCAACAACGTAGGATCCTTAAACTGTCTCTCTGCGTTCACGACACTCGAGAACTTCCTGATAACTGATCCCGCCTCACAGCTGGAGCCCTGAGCTGTGTCTCTGCTGAGCTGTGTCTCTGCTGGGCTGTGTCTCTGCTGGGCTGTGTCTCTGCTGGGCTGTGTCTCTGCTGGGCTGTGTCTCTGCTGGGCTGTGTCTCTCCTGGGCTGTGTCTCTCCTGGGCTGTGTCTCTGTCCTCATGAAACGGTCGGGTAACGTGAGATCACACACTATGATGTCGCCTTCTGAACAATTCATAAATCAAATGTTTTAGTGTTAGTTGTAGGAATCAGATGGTTTGATTAGTTTTTAAGTTACTATTGATTTGGTTTTTCTTAATAGTTTTTCTGTTGATGGATTTAATTTATGAGATTGTGTCAGTTGTGTTCAATATTCTTCACCCGAGCCGGGGTTGTAAATACATTCTCTGCAATATTATATTTTCCACGTGAGTGAAATGGACCCCGATCAGAGAAGAGATCTATATTTTGTATTTATGCTTTTATGATTTTTTTTTGTGTTGGACGCACACACACACACACACACACACACACACACTAACACACGCACACACACGCGGTGTGTCTGGTGAGATCTGCATATTGTTGTGTGCGTTCGCTGCTACAGTAAAGACTTCACATGAGGGGAAACCACACGTTTGTTTGTTTTTATTGACGTTTAAAGCCTCGTGGACTCGTGTTCACTGCTGATTCGTGTGTGAGATCGACGTGTCCGTCTCAGGTCAACATTATCTTTTGATGCCGGTTCCATTTTTACATATTTCACGATGATCAAAGAAACGTTAAGCTTTGCTCATACTCAAGATTTGTCTTCTTGGTACTTTTTTATTTCCGTTCACCTGTTTCCATCAACTTTCAGCTGTGTTTTTTAAGGAGCCCTTTGGGGGAGTTTCTTTGTCTCAGCCGCACAGTTTTGTAATCACTTTTTCCTCCCTCTTCCTTCCATCATCTCTGCGTAGAGATGAACTCAGGCTGAACTCTAATCGGCATCGTGTCCGTCCGTGACCCGACACCTCCCACCGTCACCGGAGACGCTTTTGATCAGACGAGACGCTTGGTAGCGCCGGGACACCGTCTCTCAGTCCGTCTGAAGGTATTGTTGTTTCCAGAGATATCGGGCGTCTCCGGGTGCGAGTGAGGAGATTCAATAGAAAGATGAGTCACTTCTCAAGAGTGGGAGGAAATCTGAAACGGAGGAGGCTCTCGCGTCAGACGAATTATGTCGAGTCTTTACACGCGAGGGCTTTTTCTCTCAGCGTGTGACCAAGATAGTGTTGTTGTCTCAGCGTCAGCCAGGAGACGCAATGTGACCTCGTGTGGAAGCGCGTTTCAGGCCTTTGTTGAAGTCCTTTTTATGGGCTGTTTATGTGATATAGTCTGTTGGTGCAGGTTGTTTGTACACAGAAGAAATGAGACGGAGGAAGCTCTTTGTGTTGCTTTCAGCCCGTTTATGTCGGTGTCCTCGGCTTGTATTGCTTTATTTTTTATTTTTTTATTGCTGTAAATTTATTTTGTCAAACTAGAAGTTACCAATGTCCGAAATGTAAAGTCCTTGACGTAGGAGGTGGATTGACGTCATAATATCTGTCCGAGACAAAATGCATTTAAAAAGTGCTGCAGGATGAGTCTTAAAACACAGAAGTGTTTCCTCGTCTACAAGTCTACCTGTGTTTTTGATGGTTTTTCGGTTAGATGTCTGAAATCAGGTCTTTGTTTAACACCAGCTGAAGAGATTTATACGTTTAAGTTCTCTGATTATAAAACAGGTCAGTGAACGCCTCTCTGGTGTCTTAAAAAGAGTCTAAATGAGGCGACTAAAGAACTCACTAGAACACTATCCTCCTTCAGCTTAGTGGAGGAGACGTGAAGTCATGTGGTGAGAAAACATATTGACGATTTATTTAAATTATTACTCTGAATAGAATACCGATAAACACATTTAACAAAAATGAAAATGTAGGCGTTACATGTGTTGACCAAAAGCTACAGCACCGGTGTTGGATAATAAATTGACAAGTCATGTCCAATTTAAAACCACGTCTCAAGCTTTACCTCAAAGTGCCTCACCATTGACTTTCAGCTTTTAAAGGACCTCGTTTCAACACGCATAGAAACAAGAAATCCCCAGATTCGGTTACCGTGACCGGTTCATCTGAAGTGCGGCTAAATCCGTCCTATTAACAGATTATTAGACGGCGTGAAAATGTCAGGCGTGAGCCTCGAGCCGTCTCGGGGAATTTTCCGTCCCTTCACACCCGCCGACATCTGAACCCCGACTTGAAACACGCCGACGCTCCGGGCCCTTCTGAAACAGACCCCTCCGCCAGTGTCCCCTCTCTCCTCACACGGCCCGTAAAACCATTTCATGGTTTGTGATGCTGTGTAATTGTGCTGTCAGGTCAGCCCCCACCCCCCCACCATCTCAGTTTTCCACCCACTTCTTTCTCTCCTGCACGCTCTTCTCTCCCTCGAGGGCCGACTGTACCTACGCAGAGTTTTACTGAAACTTCATCTTCCTCCGACACCAAACTTCTACAGTAACCTTTACAGTGCAGCCGAGGGAGGGAGGGAGGGAGGGATGAAAAACTAAAGTTGAGCTGTTTAGTTTTGTTTGTGACCTCGCTGCCCTTCCTCGGAGAGAGAGAGAGAGAGAGAGAGAGAGAGAGAGAGAGAGAGAGAGAGAGAGAGAGAGAGAGAGAGAGAGAGAGAGAGAGAGAGAGAGAGAGAGAGAGAGAGGATTCCCTCCGATGTCCTTTTATGCGAGTCACAGGGTTTCTTTTTTTCGAGCTGAGACAGATTTGTCTTTGGCTTCGAGCGTGATGATCTTAAAAAGAGAAGGCTCCTCTTCCTCCTTCCCCCTTAACTTCCCCTCTTCTCCTCCTTCCTGTTTCCGTCCTCACACAGAAACAAGAACAAGCTCTTTTTTTTTCTTCTTTTCCTCCCGAGGTGTTTTCTCTTCGTTCTCTCCTCTTCGTCTCAATCCACCCAAATGTCCTCCATCTTTTTTGTCCCTCCCTCTTCTTGTCCCATCAGCTTCTGTCTTTTGACTCTCTCTCCTCCTCTGTCCCTCATTAAAGCTTCTGTCCCTCCTCCATCTTTCTCCCTCCCTCCAATAAGCTTCCTCTCTTTCTCCACATTTGCTCCTTCAACACCGTCCTTTTACTTTTCTTTCCTCTCCTTTTGTTTTGTCCCTTGTTCTTCTACTAACATCACCTTGTTTACTCTCCTATGTCTTTTTTGTTCCCTCTTAAAACTCCCTCCCATCTTTTATTTCCTCCCCCCTCCTCCCTCTGACAGCTGCAGTTTAGCCACAGAGCTAACTTCTCCCCGGAGGCGGTTTGTGTGTTTCTGTGTGTGTCGGAGTTTGAACCAAAGGCACCTTTGCTGGGTGAACACACCTCCCTCTCACACACACACACACACACACACACACACACACACACACACACAGCGTTACACTTCCGTACTTGTGAGGACTCCTCATTAACATAATGCATTCGCTGTTTCCTGACAATCAATCATCAGAACAACACGCCTCGCCTCACAACCAAGAGCTTTAAAGAAGCCTGGACCAATAAACTGTTCTCACTTTCTACATCTGCCCGTGTTTTTACAAACCGCTTCTCTCTTCAAACATGTCCTCTGAAGACAAATGGTCTCACTTTTCAAAGCTGCCATGGCTTCCCACAAGTGTCCACATTCTCCAAAATGTTCACAAAGTCCTCATCAGTTCCAAATGTCCTCTGTTTCCAATCCTGGGTTTCTTTAAATAGGAAACAGAAAGAAATTGTCCTCATATTCATGTCTTCACTTTTCACAAACATTTTTGCTTTTCACACATGTTCATGTTTCCTGAAACGACAGAATCTCATGTCTGCTCGTCATATTTTTTTATACTTTTGCGTACGTCTCGACGCAGACGGTTCACGTGTTGAGGTTGACAAACTGAGGCGTTGAGGTTTAGGCAATAAAGATAGAGTGACTCTGTGACCTAGCATCACATGACGTAACGTCGTTAGTAAAAATATCACTCAACTGAGTGAAAATCCTGAATTAAATTTGTTACATAGAATAACTACGTTTGCTACGTACGGAAGTTAAACATTAACAAAACTATTAACTACTTATAAATAAGCTGACCTGGGTTCACTGAGGACACTAACAGTGGTCTCCTGGGTGAAAGTCCTCCGTTTGTTTGACCCGTCCATCCTCTCCTCCGACCCGCTATGAATGGACTTTCTCCCTCTTCCTGCTACCTCCATCGCGCTGATATTATAGTTAATATCTTAACTTTCTAAAAGTGTCCTCACTTGCTTTATACAAGCGTCCGCACTCTCAAGGTCTCGAACTGAAAGTGGTCCTCACAAAGACAGAATTACAGGAACACACACACACACACACACTTTTCTTTTTCCCAGGCCCTGACCACGCTGCCTCGTTTCTTGCCAGAGCAATTTTCCTAATAATCCCCCCCCACCCCCTTCGTCTGCCCTCAAACTCTCCTCCCCCTCTTCCTTCTCCGCACTGCGTTTTCCTGCATCAGCATATCAAATCAAACTCACCCCGCCCAGATCCCCCCCCCCCCCAAACACCACAGCCTCCCTCCCAGTTGCCTTCCTCACCCCAATTATTTCCCGGGACCTTAGCTTAGAGGGATTCTCTCACCCCCCCCGCGCTCTGTTTCGTAGGCGCTAACCTTCCCTTCAGTGCAGGCGGAGGCGTCCATTGTGTCTCACACACAGGGAGGCGTTGGTGTCGTCGGGACGAACGCTCCCGACAGGTAGATTAAGACGGTGACGAGAGTCCAGCGGGAGCTTCTGAAGGACACGACCGCCGTCGGCTTTTACAGACGGTTTCCTCAGCATTCCCTCTCATGCTGAGGTCTGCTGTTAGCGCTGACCGCTCCACCTCGCATCCTCACGTTACTACAGCTTCACGAGCGCTGAGAGAACTACGGTGGCCTTCAGGTGACGTTCAAAACGTGAACGCCTCTCTCCAGAGCCGGTGGTTTGTCCGTTCTGGGCTACTGTAGAAAACATGGCGGACTCCATGAAGAAGACCTGCTCCCTGTGTAGATATGAAGGGCTCATTGTAAGCTAACGATTCTTAGTTTCAGGTGATTATACACTAATGAAAACATAGTTATGAATATTATATTCTGTTTCTGCTAACGCACTGGCTCCTTTAAGTCTTCTTTTTCCTCCTAACCTGCATTCTTCAGGTCAAACAGCTCAGATGTTTCCACGTTTCCTAAAAGCAGCCGAGACTTTCTGCTGCTCAGAGAAGCGCTTCGGTAACGGTCTGATCATTTGGTGTGACGATATGTCCGCTTGGCAGTTGTATCGGAGCGAGAACGGACCACCGAAAAATAAAGTAGACACATAATGTGGAAGTGGCCACTGCAGACGACATTTACGTCTTCTCAGAAAATGGAGCTGGGAAAATGAGAGAGAGAGAGAGAGAGAGAGAGAGAGAGAGAGAGAGAATTAGTCTTGGCTGTGACGCCGTCCAGCCTCTTGGCTCCACGGCCGAGCTGCCCCCCCCCCCCCCCCCCCCACTAACATAAATCCTCTCTTGGCTCGGTGCGTCACGTCGTAAACCGACTGCGGCAACAGATGAGTTCGGTGTTCTCTGTTTTTGATATATGGTGCCGTCTCCGTAATTGAATTCATTAAGGGATAACTCCCATGATGCACAGGGACACGTTCACATGTACAGACGGGACCTGTGGATCTGTCCCACAACCTCACACACACACACACACACACTCGGAGACATGTCTAGTATACACACATCAGACAGTGTGTGCTGCAGCAACGTCGATGAGACTCGGGATCTAATATGTGCACAGACGCCTCGTTAACGTTCGACAGACTGTATCCAAGCGTTGAGTTTGTTACTGGAAGAATATTCAACATACAAGCTCAGTGAATGGACTCGGTGCACAATGCAACACACTTAATTAGGTCAAAGGTGGCTCTTTGTGGCACCATTGAATTAGACCTTCCTTCTTCTCGCCTTCACTTCTTCTTCTTCTCCTTCTTCTTCTTCTACTTCTTCTCCTTGTTTTAATAATGGGGCATACAGCGATCTGAATCAGGCAGTCAGGATGTGTGACTGGGTTCGTCAGAGATGCAGATACGTTGCGTACAAATGAAAGCGTGTGTGTGTGTGTGTGTGTGTGTGTGTGTGTGTGTGTGGGGGGGGGGGGGGGGGGGGGGGGGGGATTCTCTCTGGATGTGATGAAGTGAGATTCAGGAATAACAGGACCTCACATAGAAAGAGCAGCGGGGCGGTGAAACGCATGACAGGCAGCAGATTTACAGTGAGACCCTGATAGGAAACACAGAGCAGCGTGACGTCAGTCCCCTGTTGTGTTCATTTGTGTGTGTGTGTGTGTGTGTGTGTGTGTGTGTGTGTGTGTGTGTGTGTGTGTGTGTGTGTGTGTGTGTGTGTGTGTGTGTGTGTGTGTGTGTGAGAGAGAGAGAGACGGCCCCATGGTGTTGCTTTGCAGCAGGTGTGTGTCTGCATCTGAGAGGGTGCGTTTTCCCTTTTTTGTGGTGTCTCATAAGAGGTTTGTGTGTGTGTGTGTGTGTGTGTGTGTGTGTGTGTGTGTGTGTGTGTGTGTGTGTGCACCCCCTCTGTTGTTTTGTTCCTTTGCAGCCCTGTAATTACCTTGAGTTGGATCTGCTTCTGTAACACAGGTGGGAGACACAATTTAATTACAGGGTGGGAGCCGTGCTGCAGCCCACCTGTGTGTGTGTGTGTGTTATTTGTGTGTGTGTGTTTCATTTGTGTGTATGTTTTAGTGTATAAATGAGTGTCTGCATGTGTGTCTCTTATGCAAACTGTATGCTGAAGTTCTGCGTTTTAGTTTTTGTGTGTGTGTGTGTGTGTGTGTGTGTGTGTGTGTGTGTGTGTGTGTGTGACCATGGTGAGTGAGATTGAAAGAGACAGAGGGAGACAAAGGGAGGGAGAGAGGGCAGGTTGAACACCTGGCGCCTGATCTGAGGCAACATGATGGAGATTAAAAAGATCATGAGGGGGAATTTTCTCTCCCTCTCATCTCCACTCTCTTCTTCTCTCCTCTCCCCTTCCCTTGTCTCCTCTCCTCTCCCCCTCCCTTGTCGTCCCTTCACTCCTCTCCTCTCATCATCCCTTCTCTCCCATCCTCTTCCCTCCCATTTTCTCCTCTTTTCTTCTTTCCTCTTCCCATTTCTTCTCCTCTCTCCTCTTCCCTTAACTTCTCTCATCTCCTCTCTCCTCTCCTCTCATCATCCCTTCTCTTCTATCATCTTCCCTCCCCATCTCTCCTCTTCCCATTTCTTCTCTCATCCTCTCCTCCTATCTCCTCTCTTCTCCTCTCCTGGCCGTGAGTGTCAGCTGTCAGAGACCTTAAAGGGCTCAAGGTGTGCTTCGTCGTCCTTGTTGCTAAGCGACTCAAAGTTTGACGACCTTTCTGGATCTCTCTAATGAGCTTCTGCGGACGAGTCCGTCTGTTGCTGGTTCCAGCGGCAAGACGTCGACTTGAAACCGGCGGCTGCTTCCGGTGAATTTAAGCTGCTGCCTGGCGATGACGCAACGTGATGCAGCAGAAAGTTGAGCTCATTTTGTTGCGTTGCCGACTATGTTGCCGTGACTCAAACGCCCCGGCGTCACAATAAAACAATTGTCACACGTCTGAGCGAGTGATGCAGCAGTGAATGAAAATCAGCATCGATGTGCGTTCCTAAGCAGAGGGGGCGGAAGTCACCGTCGCTGGAGGATGCAGCTGGAAGTGAATCTCCGTCTCCGAGGACAGCGAGGCTTTGTCCCCCCGCTCACTCGAGGTGCTTCGTCTGAAGAAGACGAGCACACGGAGACGGCTTTTAAAAAAAATGGATTCAAGAAGACACCACGGCCTCGGACTAAGATGAGACGCCTGCCTTCGGATCAAAAAGAGGAAAAAAAAGCGGTGTTCTGGAGCTCGGCTCTCTGCTGTAGGCTGAACAATAATAGATATAAGTTTTCTCACACTTTGGCTCTGTTGGCTAGCAGTGATCGCTACATTTGGTGTATCATGCTCGTGCTCAGTACCCCTCAAACAATGAGACTGTCGGACCACCCAGCGGCGTCTGTAACTTGTTTTTATGACTAATCAGCGAGGGACAATTTTGGTCCGTCCGTTATCTTCTTCTTATCCGGTCCCGTGTTGCGGGGGCAGCAGGCTTAGCAAGGTTTTCCAGACGTCCCTCTCTTCACCGGGTTTCCACCCCGAGGCGTTCTCGGTCCAGACGTTTACCCAGGAGCCTCTTGCCAGTTGGCGGTGCCCAGAAAACCTCAAAAGGGAGGCGTTAAGGAGGCGTCCTGATCAGATGTTGAACAACCTCAGCTCAGGACCAAAACACCGAACCCGAGGCTTCAAAACGTCCACAAACCAACGAGTGACGTCACGATGACTACGCATGTTCTTAGGTCCCGAACTAGACGCCCTCCTCTTCCTCAGCTTTCCAAAACTAGACAATCTAACAACCACGCCCACTTTATGCAGCCATAGGTTTTGGTGCAAGCTCTCATTTTTCATTCTTCACAGACCTACTTGAACATCAGGGACTGGTTGCATCTAGTTTGAGTTCTTTCTTGACAGACTTGAAACTGTCAACTGTCTGCTTCCCCACACACTCCGCTCTTCTCACTAAATTTCATGTCGTTTGTGACGCTCATAAAAATGTGTTCACCGTTTTACGGCCGCTCATTTCCCAGTGATTGCGTCGAGGGGGAAAAATTGCTCATGGATCTCGTGTTGCAAATCGGAGCTTACATGTTGCACATTTGGTGAAACGGACTCCTGGACAGGTGCTACCAGAATGCACAACAGTTCTCACACTTTCCCACGTTTCACTGTACGGATTCATCAATACAGCAGCGCGACGTTATAGATGACAAAACTCTGTGATCTGTTCATCGAACTGCATCCCTTGTCCAACCAGAGTTCTGTCTCTCATTTAGCTTTAACTCTTCCTCAGAGACCAAAGCCCAACTGGACCAGGACCAGTACAGATACAACACATTCTCACTCCCAACTTGTCAAATAGACGCTTGGTCATTGGCTGTATGCTTCAAACTATGACGCTCTAGGTTCACAGGAAACGGTTTCTGCTCGTTACATGCGTGATGTCTTTTCAAAATAAACTTCCATGTTCACAGGAAACAGTGTCTGCTCGTTCCATGTGTGATGTCTTTTCAAAATAAACTTCCATGTTCACAGGAAACAGCTTCTGCTCATTCCATGCGTGATGTCTTTTCAAAATAAACTTCCATGTTCACAGGAAACAGCTTATGCTCGTTACATGCGTGATGTCTTTTCAAAATAAACTTCCACGTTCACAGGAAACAGTTTCTGCTCGTTACATGCGTGATGTCTTTTCAAAATAAACTTCCATGTTCACAGGAAACAGTGTCTGCTCGTTCCATGTGTGATGTCTTTTCAAAATAAACTTCCATGTTCACAGGAAACAGCTTCTGCTCATTCCATGCGTGATGTCTTTTCAAAATAAACTTCCACGTTCACAGGAAACAGCTTATGCTCGTTACATGCGTGATGTCTTTTCAAAATAAACTTCCACGTTCACAGGAAACAGTTTCTGCTCGTTACATGCGTGATGTCTTTTCAAAATAAACTTCAATGTTCACAGGAAACAGTTTCTGCTCGTTCCATGCGTGATGTCTTTTCAAAATAAACTTCCATGTTCACAGGAAACAGCTTCTGCTCATTCCATGCGTGATGTCTTTTCAAAATAAACTTCCATGTTCACAGGAAACTTAGTTTCTACTCGTTACATGCATGATGTCTTTTCAAAATAAACTTCCATGTTCACAGGAAACTTAGTTTCTACTTGTTACATGCATGATGTCTTTTCAAAATAAACTTCCATGTTCACAGGAAACTTAGTTTCTACTTGTTACATGCATAACATCCTCAAGATAAATTTCCAACGTAGATTTACTTGTCTTTACATAATTGTTTACTTACACAACAAAACTACTCGGTTTTAGGAAGAGATTGTTGTTTTAAATGGAGTTAAAATCAGAATGCTTGTTAGGTAACTGCTGTTACTTAAATATGTAAGTTATATAACAAAACCTCTGGTGAAATAAGTCAACATTGACTCACACGGGACATGAACAGTGGTCTCCTGGGTTTGTTTGACCCGTCACTCTTTAAGCTACGCCATGTTGCTGTGAGTGATGGATCGGAGGAGCTTGTCTCTCAGACTGGTGCTTCAGCATCAGACGCTGAGGGAGGTGAACCGTTTCACAAACTGCTTCTAAAAGTTCCGCCTGTAAAAGTATGATTATTGAATCTTTAAACATTTAGTCTGTAGAAGTTTTTAGAGGATGTACTGTACCTTTTATCGTCACTATTTAATTTTGTGTCTCTCCATATATTTTCACGACAGCCTACTTTTGTTTTACCTTTCAAAGCCCTCTCTGTCAGCCAAACTCATTTTGAGCTTCAGTCACCTCTCTCTCTCTCTCTCTCTCTCTCTCTCTCTCTCTCTCTCTCTCTCTCTCTCTCTCTCTCTCTCTCTCTCTCTGTCTCTCTCTCTCTCTCTCTCTCTCTCTCTCTCTCTCTCGCTCTCTCTCTCATATGATTGCCAACCTCATGGCCTGGAAACTCTGCCAGCACACCGCGGCCCATTATTTCTCCCCCGGTCAGCGATGTCTCCGATTCGGGGAGAGGATTTGGTGGGTTGTGCACGATCAGCACAAAGCCCAGGTGCTCCATCCCAATAACGTAATGTCTTACAGAGACGAGAGGCGCGGATTTAAACCGGCAACCTCAGTGCAGCAGGAGGAGATTTTCAGAAACCGATTGACTGCAGTCTCTTTTCAGTGAACACAAACTGACTTCATGTTTTCGGAGATGCTGGCAGCGTAGTCACGTTTTGGGATTAGCTCCTCGTCGTCGCAGACGGCGGATCCACGGTCGTCATATTGCACTTTTAATACGGCTGAAGCTCCTCCAAATGTCCAGATCTGTAAACATTTAGCTCCGGCGTTGTGCCCGGTGATGGTGACGAAGCCAAATTCACTTATTTACACTGTGTCAGAGAGAAGTATTTGGTAAACACCGCTTCTATTTCTTGTTCAGTTTAGAATCAGAATTATCTCCAGTACAAGGCCTGTGACTTGGTGATTGGTGCCTGACAGTAAATACGGTGCAATAGTGTGAAGACCTAATAAATAAAGAAATGTTCACCGTCTGAAGAAACAAAGAATATGATTGGCAGCACTTAAACTCACACAGAGGTGTTGGTAACGGTGTATAAAACAGAGGAATGAATGTGTTTGATTTTTGGGTGGACTGTCCCTTTAATTTACAAAATAATCCTTTTATATTTTGTATCATTTTGATGTTTTTAAAGTTTATATTTTCTGTTAATGTTATAAAATGTCCTGCTTATTGTTATTTTAAATGTTTACAGTAAAAAAATAAATATTGTCTGATAGAGTTTTATTATTAGCGATTGTCGTCAAACCTACAATTCAAAATTAAATAAAAAATGTTTAAAATATTGAAAATTCTGCATGTATTACGTATGCTGTATTTAAATCATTTTTCTCTTCTACAGTTCAGTTTATTAACCTCAGTGACCGAGTGGAGAGCAGAGGGAAGTTCATCCAAGAGGCTTTGGCTCATTGAGCTGCAGTGTGACTCCCTCCCTTCCTCCCTCCCTCCCTCCTCCCTCTCTCCTCTCCCCCGCTGCCCTCTCCTCTCCTCCATCACTCATGGCCGCTCCTGTCACTGGCGCCCTTTTCAGAACAAAGCTTGTAAAACCTCAGCACCACACAGCTGTGTGTGTGTGTGTCTGTCTGTCTGTCTGTCTGTCTGTCTGTCTGTCTGTCTGTCCACAAGTTCTGCATTGTTCTGTTATTTGATCAACAGCGTTGTTGCTAAGCGCTAGCGGCTGCTTCTGCTCTGCGTTTCCATGAGATCACAGTCGGTCAAACAGTGTGGTTGGAACGCGTGTGTGTGTGTGTGTGTGTGTGTGTGTGTGTGTGTGTGTGTGTGTGTGTGTGTGTCCGTGGGTTTGTCTGTCACTGCTGACGCTAACTACCCGCTTCTTTGTTGTCTTTACGTCACTGAAAACAAACCGTCTGCTGCTGTAACAAGGCTCAGCTGGATGCTAACATTAGCCTCCAACAGTCGCTCAGCCAGCGACGATGAGGTCATGAACCGAGGGGTTCGACCTCAGGGGACCATGAATCCCTCCACACATTTTCACGGTAACCCATCTGATTGTGTTGTATGTTTTTACACAACATGAGAGACACGTCGAACACGTACCAGAACTCTGTCCCGGTGAACCTGCTCCTGACGTCACGCTAAGAGTAACGCCTCACTTCCTGTCGGGGAGGGAGCGTCCGCATGCTGTTTGTAACTGACTTAGTTTTAGTTTAGTTTATTTTTGCACAGTTTACAAAAATGCACGGAGGTAAATATGATCACGGTTCGACTAATCGATTGGTTGTTGCACATTGATTATTACTTTAGCACAAAGTCTGTTGGTTCTGGTTTAGATAAGCATACAAAACACACGTGCATATGCACACAACCCTGCAGACACACACACACGCACACACACACACACACACACACACACACACACACACACACACACACACACACACACAACAACGAAGAAGAAGAAGTGAGAGTCTCCTTCTGTTGGAGCTTCTTGTCTCCGTCTGCCTGTCTTTCCTCCCCTCCTCTCCTCCTCCCTCCTCCCCTCCTCCCTCCTCTGCAGCTGTACATCCAGCTCCATTAGCTGCCTGCGTGCCTCCCTCTCAGCAGAGAGATCAATCATCCCCGGGCGGCTGCAGACTCCCCCGTTGGCTGTGGGAGCGCTGCGTTATGAGCTCCATCCTCATGACCTTGCGTTGACGCTCTGCGGTGAACGGCGGCCTGTCGGCGAGCCTCGTCGCTCCGCCTCCCTTCCTCTTGTGCCACGTTCGCATGGATTGTTCGCATGGATTGTTTTCCAGACGATGGACCGCGGAGGCTCACGCACACCCACCAACAGGATGCGGTGTCATCTGTTAATGATTCCAGTCTCACCTGAGCGTCTGTAGCGAGCTGTTATCAGGGACGTTGTGTTCAGGAGGGTGGGGGTGGGGGTGGTGGGGGTGTTCAACACAACAGTGAAAGTGTCGGCTGTTTATTGGAGAGTGGAGGTGATGATTCATCACTGCTGACAGCGCGGATGTTGAACCTTTATAATGCCGGGGAGCACGCTGTTACTTCACTAAGGAGCTCGGTTACTTTCACACTCTTTGATGGCCGACGTCTCTCTAAACAGATCATGAATACAGAGTCTGTAGGAGGCGGGGCGTCGTGTTGACCGATGGAGCGTTAGCTTTAGCTCAGTCACTGACAGAGAGAAGTGGACGTAGTCATAGCGACGTCACTCATCGGTTTGAGGACTTCCTGTTCTGATTTCGATTACGGCCGTCGCCATGTTTTCATTAATAACCTGAAACTAAGAGTCGTTTTCGTTTGAACGAGTCCTTCATATCTACATAGGGAGCGGGTCCTCTTCATTGACATATAATATAATTTAAATTGTACATCAAATTCTTACTTATAGACTTATCTGAGAAGTGTCACTCCCTCTGTAGCTCTAAAGAGCTTTTTAACCCTTTCAAGCTCCTGCTTTTGGTTTTCTATAGTAATATATAATATTATCATAGAGCATGAGAGTGATTCATGAGACGGCGGTGGAGACATTCAGCTGAGATGGACCGACATCACTTATGATTAAACGAGTAAATAATAATAATCAAACCAGTTGAACAAAAACGCTTGTTGCAGCAGCCTCATTCTGTGCCATTAAAGAGCCAAGCTCAACGAAAACAACAGAAGTGTGATTGAAATGACCTGGTGACAGCTGACCCGTCTTTTCACCGACCAAAACAGCAGCAAGAGCTTTAAAAGCCGTCATTCCCTCGGCGCTGGAATTCATTTTCTGTCCATGAATTAATCGGTTAACTGAAAAACAGTTGCAGCTGTACTCTCATTATTATCTGTTTCCAGCAAAACAAGATCTGATGAGATCTGAACGTTACCTGCTCAGCAGCAGACAGCCTCAGTTTGAGACCAGCAGGTGAATCGGGAGGTGGTGGAGACCAAACACGGAGCTAAAAGAGGGAGAATATCAGATGTTAATATCAGGTGGACTGAAACATAACTCCACATGAATGATAAAGGTGTCTGTGTGTTAATGTGACAGGATGATGTCTGCAGCATCAGCGTGCTCATAACTGGGAAGCTGAAGGTAAACAACATGAACGACTTCGGTGTCGATTTGACAGTAAACGGTAAATGTGTGTAAAAACAAAGACTGATATGAAAACAACAACTCTTCTGTCGACGGAGTCGGAACATCACCCCGAGATGAGATGAAACCCCGCCCCCGCTCCTGCAGGTCCTCAGCAGGCCTCCCTGTGGGGAGCAACATGTTCCCCCTCATGCACCATACATCAAACCTCCATCATCTCACCCCCACCCCCCCCACCTTTTAAAGTCCTTTCTTCCCTGATTCACGGAGCTCGTGGTGTTTGTTGTGCTCGTGCGGTTCTCTCTTTGTAGGAGCAAGGGTTTGTTGTGCTGCCTCCCTGCTGGGTTCAGCAGATAAAGACTCGGCGCCTTCAACCATCCTGCATGTGAGAGGAGGAGGAGGAGGAGGAGGAGGAGGTGGTGACGAGGAGGAAGGGCTTGATTGATCGAGGAACTATTTTTAGACACAGTTTAGAGGGGTCCAGACCCGCCGGAGGAGTCGATTAGTCTGAAGTTCTTCCACTAATGGACTGTTTGTTTCATTACTTAGAATCAATTTTGAGTTTGAAAAGGATCCAAAAGAAATACGCTTCATAATTACGTTGACATCATGCTGCTTGATTTATAGGCTAATTCTAAACTGTTCATATAAGCTCACAGTTTTAAATTGGCTGTTGGTGCCATCGTACAACACCACAATATCAATATGAACACTGCAATTATTTACCCCCCCCCCCCTCCTGTTGCAGTCATCGGTACATTTTTATTGAAGCGTTTCTTCTTCATTTCAGTGACGGTACGACTCTCTAGTGACGTTAACGGCTCTTCTTATTTGTTCCTTCATTCTGCTGCTGACACTCTTGACCGCTTCATTATAGGACATACGGGGCAGGACGCGTAGCCTTATGTGGTGCTAGTGGAGCGCTAATTATGCTAATTTATCAATTGTCTCATGAACTCGCGCCGACGGTCATCTGAAGTTAGGAGTGTTTGCTGAATCTGACGAGGAACGAGAGTTATGATGAGAATACAGAAACGTTGTCGCACGAGGTCCAGTGATCTTGTCTTGTTGTCTCTGTTCCAGTGTAATTGTGAAGTGTGAGGAGCCACGATGTACGCCATGAGGAACGCCATGAGGAACAGCATGAGGAACGCCATGAGGAACAGCACGAGGGACGCCACGAGGAACGCCACGAGGAACGCCACGAGGAACGCCACGAGGGACACCACGAGGAACACCAAGAGGAACGCCATGAGGAACGCCACGAGGAACGCCACGAGGAACGCCACGAGGAACACCATGAGGAACGCCATGAGGAACACCATGAGGAACAACACGAGGAACGCCATGAGGAATGCCATGAGGAACGCCATGAGGAACAACACGAGGAACGCCATGAGGGACACCATGAGGAACACCATGAGGAACACCATGAGGAACACCATGAGGCTTGAATCGGATCACATTAGTCCGGCTGGTTACTGTTGATTTATGATCCTAAATAAACCTTTAAACCCTGAAACGGACTTCAGACGAAGAAAGATCTCATTATTGCTTTACTGGAATTGAACTCAGTAGATATTGGAGGTGTCACCCTCCCAAATATTTACACTAAAACTTTCTGAAAATATGCCTCATAATGTAATATTTGATGTAATTTCCTCTGCAGCCGTCTTCACTTCTGGTCTTCAGCGTCTGAAGCCTCATCAGTCAGATTGAGGTCGTGTGACTGACTCGCCATAAAGAATCTTTTCTGTATTTTTAGGGTCATTTTTCTTGCTTTGGAAATACTGTGTATCAAAAAGTAAACATTGACTTCTTGTTTCACGCGAGGCACAAACAGTGAAGGACCCATCCACCCTGTGCAGGCTTCACAGCTCCTGGTTCACCATTACGTGGATTACATACAAATGTCTTTCGTGGGATAATTGCTGTGCAATCATTTGTGTGGGTTTATCTACGAGCGCTGTACGAGAAGAGTCTAAAGACTTTCAAATGAAAGGTTTTCCTAATCCTGTCTGACTGCATGAGAGACCGAATGAAGATAAAACAAGTGACACGACACCGTCTGAGCCCTGGACGTCTCTCTCGGTCCTGCGTGATGGACAAGCGGGAGGTTGAGAGTGGACAGCGGATGAGTTACGGGTCCCTTCTTCTCGTCCTCGGTCGGTGATGTACAGCGTCGACCCTGCAGAAAGCTGCCGGAGGATGAAGTTGTTCCATCGAAGAACGAGCTGATGACACCACTTTGGCAGACTGGAAAGATAAACGTCGCCATGAACGTTTAGCAGCCGGCTCTGACCATCAAATAACAATGACAGGGGGGGGGGGGACATAGATATAAGAGCTGCACAGACGGGTCGGGGTGTAGCCGGGGATCAGCAGAGGCCGACAAACACTTGAACGCAAACTCTGCCCGAGCTACTGCTGATGTTGCTTCTCTCTTATGTCTCATATCTGTGTGATGTTGTTCTGGTATGTTCTTCATGGGACAGGGGTCCCTCCTCTGCTGCTCTCCCTGAGGTTTCTTCTTTTTACCCGTAGGAGGTGGTTTTTTTATTGGGGGGGAGTGTTTCCTTCTCTGATGCGAGGGTCCAAGGACGGAGGATGTTGTGCGGACTGTAAAGCCCTCTGAGTGATACTGGGCTGCATGAATAAAACAGGAAGTGCAGAAACATGACGCTCTGGTTGTGTGTCTCCTGTTTCTGCCTCAGGAACCTGCAGGACTTGTTGGTATGCGTATGGTCCCACTTCTTCTGAGAGGTTCATTTATTCAGAAGATAAATAACAACAACAACACACCATAACAGCACATATGATTCAGATAACACAGTGAGGTTTAAACGGGTTATAAGCACCCAGGAGCCGTGAAACACACAGCGTATAAATGACTGTAAACTTTCAGTGGAGGAGAGAGAGAGAGAGGGAGAGAGAGAGAGAGAGAGAGAGAGAGAGAGAGAGAGAGAGAGAGAGAAAAAGAGAGAGAGAGAGAGAGAGAGAGAGAGATTCTTGCTTATTTGTCAGCAGGGAGATGTTACTCTGCAGCTTCAGTAGAATCCCCCGCTGCTCTTTTCCCCCTCCTCACACACACACAGACACACACACACACACACACACACACACACACACACACTCTGCTCCCCTGGGGAACATCCAGCAGGTTCAGTGCACATTTCCATGATAAGAGTTGAGATGACAGCCGTGGGCACGTAAACGGCTTCTGTTTGCAGAGAAACATCAATCACACACAATGGCCGCCTCCCAGGTGGCAGTGACTTCTGGTGACCCCGCAGCTCTACCACACTTCCTCCGAGAAGACTTCCTGTGTGTGTGTGTGTGTGTGTGTGTGTGTGTGTGTGTGGTAACTACTCAGAAAAGCACAAGTCTGAATGTTTTTTGTGTTTAATCTGAACGGCCAGATTTACTCCTGGCGTTAGAGGAGCGACGCTGACAATAGATGCTTATAGAAAATATGAAACGACTTCCAGCCACAGTTCTGTTCAAGTCTCTCTGTCACTGTGGCAGGCAATCAACCAGCCTCCTTTATTTTCTTGTTGAGGCTTTTATTGTGAAGTTTTGCCTGTTGATGGCCCAAAAGTGCAGCAAAAGAGCATCTGCCAAAATAAAAGTGAAGATACTCAGCAGAGAAGGTGATCGGGAGTACGGCCGTTAACGGTGTGACGCTTAAAATGACAATAAACGGTAACTGAGTGTTTCTGCTTACAGCTCATGCAGGACCTTTGCTCATTTCTCACAACCATTGAGGAGGTCAAGAACAAAGAGTTCTACTAGAACAACCCGTTCTAGTAGGTTCTGAAGGTTCACTGGTAGAACATGAGAAGTATTCAGATCCTTTCCTCTCGTAATAATAACATCTAGCATAATAAGAGAGAGAGAGAGGGTGAAGTAAAAAGTACAATATATTAGCCTTAAAATGTACCAGAGAGTACTTGTGTTACTCTGACCTAACAACTACACTACTGCTCTTTCTTTACGTCGCTCTATACCGTCAATCAATCATCTGCTTTTGATAAAACAAAGAGCCCTGATTGGTTTATTGATTGAAAAGGGGGCGTCGGCTAAAAACCCCAAAACAGCTGAGTTTGTTTTCGTGTGGAGTCTTTTTGATTTAGCGACCAACAATCAGGACGACGCTGTTGCTCCTGAGCCGGACCACGTCTGAGCAGATGAGGACCAGAGGAAAGGACTTCTGAAGGTAGGAATCCATGTCCGCCTTGTGTGGATCTCATGATCTCATGATGTCATGGTGTCATGATGTCATGATGTTAAAGGCCGGCTAATGAAAGCCAGGTGTGACGTCACTGTGCTCGTGCAGCTCTGCTCCTCGTTCTTGTACTAATGAGCTGCAGTGATGTCGACGGTGTTCAGTCACTACATTTGTTTACGGATGTTGTTGCAGAGCTGCAGTTATTCAGGACTTTGTGGAGGTTTGAATATTTCAGTGCTCTAAACATCTGTTGATATGGTTTTTGCCTCATTAAAATGTCATTTGTTTGGGTAAACCTGGTGGTCTAAGGGTTAAAGTGTCTACTTCTATTTCTCCATCTTTGTTCTAGTCTCAAACACAGCTGAGCAAAACTGCGTCTTTTAAAGAGAGTGATCTGTAGTTTGAATATGAATGTAACTGGAGCCGACGTGTAGAGCTCCGCTGTAAATCTCTGACTTTATGGCAAAACGTCGTTTCACTCGTCAGTTTGTGAGCAGCTGCTGTCAAAACCTTTTACTGCAGTCTTACTTTGCATGGCGGTTGGCAGGAACAATCCGGAAGGTTTCCACACTCTGGGCTCCGCTGAACGTGTGGGACCTTATATCCGTCTCCACAGAGACCTTATCTCCTTGTTGTTGTTGTTGTTGTCCGAAACACTGAAAGGAACACCTGCAGGAATGTGATGTTTGTCGTCATGTCAGCAGGAGAAGAGGGAAGCTGAGTGAGGATGTGAGAGGAGGAAAGCTGTTGAAACGGATTCAGAACTCCCCTGGAACTCTGAGAGACAATGACGGGGGATTTGGGAAGTAGCTTCACCTGGCGTGGGGTACCCTGCCAGGGTGCAGATCGTCATCGCTTCCCCTGCTGACAGGAAGTCATTCCCGTCCTCAGGAAGTTCTCGGATCAGACGTCCTGAGGAAGTCTTGAGAAACACTTTGGTCCTCGGCTTCCCGTCGGCTCGTCCACTCATGACGCAGGACACGTTAAAGCTACTAAGTATTTACTGATGTGTTTTATATCGTAGAAAAAAAAAGGTCAAATCTCTCCAGCTCGTGTTAAACACCGAAAACCAAAAACACTTGGAGACGAGGGAACAGGAAGTGTAAAAGTGCTGACTCGGGGTTTCGGGGCTCATCCCTGCAGCGCTCTGTGAAGAGAAACACGGCACAACATCGTCGTCGTAATTCATAAGCTCAAGTTTAACGGAGAAACATGTCAGAAAAGAGCAGTTGTGATAACAAAAGTTATTAATTGTACGCTTGTCCTTGGAAACAGCAGGTGATAAAAAGGTCCACACCACCGTGAGATAATGGACTCACCAGCAGAGGAATTAAATAAATCACATAAATATCTCTCTGTACGGGCCTCCAACTTCATTTACCGGTCCAGTGAAATAACACGACTCAAGAAATCCACTGTAATGAGATTATGAACACACACACACACACACACACACACTAATACAACAGGAGAGAGAGAGAGAGAGAGAGAGAGAGAGAGAGAGAGAGAGAGAGAGAGAGAGAGAGAGAGAGAGAGAGAGAGAGAGAGAGAGAGAGAGAGAGAGAGAGAGAGAGAGAGAGAGAGAGAGAGAGAGACCCTGAACTCTTAACTTTGTGTTTTGTCTGTAAAATCACCAGGAGACAAACGTTGAATAATCTCTGGAGTTTATCCGGAGGCGTTGGAAAGAGAAGCTTTTGTTTTCCAGCTGTAATGAAGGAGGATTTACAACACGGCCTTTTTCTTCCAAATATGCATGAGATGAATATTTCATGTTTCACTATGAGGGCAGGGAGACGGGAGGCTTTGTGTGGCTGCAAATGTCTCAATGAGCTTCTTCCTCCGTCATCCGCACCGTTCACCGACACCACCTCGTCAAGTCGCGCTCTACTTAGCGTCACAGCCGGCTAGAAGGAGCGGGGACCGGTCAACGGGGACCGGTCAACGGGGACCGGTCAACAGGTCTCTGTCCGAGATACTACTGCACTAGACTGAAGAGGGGCGTGGAGCAGGAGGGGGAGTACGTGTTGTAGATGAGGTCGGAGGTCATTCCGATGTGACACAAGCTGTTCATTTCTTTTCTTTTTAGATTTATAATGGTGCATTAAGGGCTGAGAGAGCCGGGAAGGACTCCGCTCTGATCCCAGTCGGATCCGCTGCAGCAGACTTGAATATAAATCACGCTGGAGAGGAGGAAGGACGACGCTCTGAGCATCAGAAACAGACGCCAGCGTGTGTCCCGCGTCCCTGCAGCTCCTCTTACTTTGCCATTTATTCATAGAAAACAACCCAACAGAGAGAAGCTGCGCAGAGAGAAAGAGACCGAAGATGTGGATGCAGTCCGGATGTGAGAAACGTTTACTTAGTTTCTTCAGAGCGGTGAGTCTCGCACCTCTTCTTCTTTTCTCCTCCTCTCTCAAATGAACCTGAAATGAACTGAAAGGAAGCCAACGCACACTAGAGTACCCATAATTCCACAGCACCAGGCGGGTGGCGTTGTTGCAGAGGAGGCCGACCTGACCCAGATGTCCCGACGTGCCATTTACCAGCCGCCGGCGCTGACAGACGGCCCACATGCTCCGGCTAATTCTAAGCCATTAGTCTCCCACGCGGGCCGACGGCGCTCGCTTGGCACCGAGCGCCGTCGTATTTACGGAGCGGTGTAACCGGTAATTTGGCTTCCCGAACAACACTTCATCCTCTGAGCCGCCATCTGGACGATCATCCTTCACTACGGAGAGAATCCACCTCAACGGACACTTTGCCTGCGATCTTCTCACCTGTTTGTGAGCTCCTGAAGAGAAAGAAGTGACTCGAACGTCTCACTCCCTCTCTCATTTGATGTGAGCAGACATGAACACATCCTCCCTCTTTCATTCCTTTAACTACGTCATTGAAAAAGGGCAACATTGTGATATGTGTGCATATCCAAACACCTGTTGAGTCTTTCATGATGTGTCTTCTTCTTCTTCTTCTTCTTCTTCTTCTTCTGCATATGTGGGGTTTATTTTGGGCATGCATCTCTGCAAACTGTTGGTAGTTGGTTTGTGTGCAGCTAGTGTTCAATGCACAGTGTGTACTGTAACAAGGCAAGTTTAATGATCCATATCACGTTCTGAATATTGTCATATTTGGTTTTGGAGTTATTTAACGGGACTTATCTTTGCTCCACTTTAAAGTGTTTTAGTGCGTCTGAAGTCATTCTGCGTGACTCTAAACTAGAGACGAACCCTTTCCGGGGGAAACTCTGTGCCACGGTGAGGCAGGCTTCCTCTCCTCTCACCCGGGAGGTTATCTCAGCGGAGCGGCTTAAAATAGAGCCAAGTGGAGCTGAAGCTCTGTGACGCTTCAGGGAGCCAGACGCCGTTTCAAAACGCTGAATTTACACCGCTCAAATCTGCCTTTTCTGCGTCTGTGACACAGTTTGGATCTTTTGAAATGTTGTCCAAACAAATGGAAGAAATCCGACTCCGTGTGTGTTTCCATATTTAGTCGGCAGTACTGGAGCTAAAGTTAGACTTTAATGGCTGCTGCCTGATGAGGTGACTGCAAACTTTATCAGGTTGTTGGAGCGGCACCGTTAATGATGCAGTCTGGGAAACTTTTTGTGATTGTATGGTATATTCATAATGCATTTTTTACATGCATAAATACACAGGTAGATACAGTTCACTTCTGTATTTAATACAATGTTAAATTCAATGCACCTTATTTCTCTAACCCTGTTACTAAACCAACTAGCTGGTTTCTCTTTGTCCTCTTTGTAACGATGCTGTTTGTTTATAGCTATGAGGAACTTTCATGTTGGTTCTGTTGGTCCCTGTGGACTAAAGCTGTAGTGTCTCTGAGCACCAGAGTCCCTTCAGAAAACCTCTTATTCTACTGCAGCAGGGTCTGACAGTCTGACCCGCTCAGTCCTGGTTCTGGTTCTCCCGTTGCCTCCCTTCCCTCCAGCGGGTCCAGCAACACGTCCTGGTTCTCCAGCAGCGCGGTGTTGGTGTTTGGCTCCCTGAGAGGAGAAGCTCTGCTCCTGGAGGAAGAGGAGGCAGCAGCGTCTCCTCCTCCTCCTCCTCCTCCCTCAGCAGGTCCAAGGCTGCAGGTAAAGCCGGATCTGGGTCTGTCCACGGTGGACTGGTTTCTGGTAAACCTGCATGATTTCATCAGATGACGAGCATTAAGAAGAACTCTATAGAAATAGAAAACATTGACAGCTTCATGTTTTGAAGACACCAGAAGTGAGGCTGTTGGATCGGCTCCTGTGGTGTGAATCCGCCTGCGGGGCTCTCAGCCGCGCTGTCAGAAATCAGCCCTAATTACAAGAAAGGTAAATCCCCCCCCCGTAGAAACGGCTTAAATCAATTAGCCCACACTCTGGACGGCTGGGCTCAATCCTCGCCGCCTTTCTCACGATCCTGCAGAACTGTGGGAAGCCGGTCTGATCACCCCCCCCCCCCCCCGAGGCCTCATTTCCCCTTCCTCCCTTCCTCCTTGCCTCCTCTTTCTCATCCCTCTGTCCTTGCCGGCTCTGGCAGACGTCCGCTACCGATCCAAACGCTGAAACAAACGGTCCACCTGCTGAAGTCTTCTTCTGTGGAACTGCGTGACGATGATTTCTCTGATCACACGCATCTTTTCATATTCTCTCTGAATCGACCCGTTCACTGCGGCCAACTTCTCCTCACGATTTATGAAGCCACTTTTCACACTCGCCAGCTTAGTTCCTCCAAAGTGAACGATGACAAATGGGGTCAGACCGTAATGTCCGCTCACACATATATCAGGCATATTTCTATATTGGATATTAGCCTGATGGCTCTGGAGCCAAGTCTCCCTGCTGATGCTGATGTTCCCTCACAACCGCCACGTACAGAAGACTTTACTTCATTATGGATTTCCTGCTTTTTACATTTTATTTAATCATTCTAATTATGTCTTTTGCCAAGTCATTATTATGTTATGAATCTGGGGAAGTTCATCTGTCTGGAGCTGGAACTCTCTCTGAACAGTATTCACATTTTTAGTGCAGAAATATCCATAATCTGTTCGTCGTCTCGTGGTGTTCTAACAATCTGACGGATGGTTTTACAGTAATTCAGTTTAAGTTGTATTTCAGCGTTTCTTTGACATTTCAAAGAGTTTTTCATGAAGTAATACACAACAGTGGATCAGAAGTCACTGCACTGAATACTGGGTTGTAGCGCTGCAACGATTAGTCGGCGTAATCGATGACGGTGATGCTTCGACATCCATAGTTTAATTCAGAAATCTTTCGTCGTTGTAGTTCTGAGATGCACTTAAGGGAAACTTCATCATCTGGTTAGTACAGATGAACCACACCGGACCAGAACACACCGGACCAGAGAACACCGGACCAGAGAACACCGGACCAGAGAACACACCGGACCAGAACACACCGGACCAGAGAACACACCGGACCAGAACACACCGGACCAGAGAACACCGGACCAGAACACACCGGACCAGAGAACACACCGGACCAGAGAACACACCGGACCAGAGAACACCGGACCAGAACACACCGGACCAGAGAACACACCGGACCAGAACACACCGGACCAGAGAACACCGGACCAGAACACACCGGACCAGAACACACCGGACCAGAACACACCGGACCAGAGAACACACCGGACCAGAACACACCGGACCAGAGAACACCGGACCAGAACACACCGGACCAGAACACACCGGACCAGAGAACACCGGACCAGAGGACACCGGACCAGAGGACACCGGACCAGATGACACCGGACCAGAGAACACCGGACCAGAGGACACCGGACCAGAGGACACCGGACCAGATGACACCGGACCAGAACACACCGGACCAGAACACACTGGACCACAGAACACATGCCTCACAGCATTGTTTAAGATCCGGTCCAATGCGTTTTAACAAAGAGCCAAACCAACAGACAAAGTGAAAATGGTCAAATGTTAAATTCATGCACCTTTTGTATTTTGAGGAATCCGTTCCTCTTCTCAGCAAAGTGTTTTTTCAGAAGCTTGTCTCAGGACTCAAATGTCACATCAGGGTCACATGTCGCAGCGCTTACCCTCCACTCGACACCTGTCCCGGTGCCGGCAACTTATTGTGATTATTAGATTAGAGATTAAACTTTGTGTGAGGAAAGAGACGTCGTCGTCGCCGCAGAAGAACAAGGATTCAACCGGCAGAGGAAGCGAGGATCGCAGCACCCAGACAGAACGTGAAGTGAGCAGGAGGCTCATGTAAACACCTTCTGCTGAGACTGTCGGTATGTTAAGCAGGCTGCAGCAGTGGGAGAGGATATGCACTACTAATATTTATGGATTTACCTGCAGCTGTTCCCGCTCACTTCTACCTGTGAAAGATGAAGCCAAAGGGCACGTTGGCAGGAACGGTGAGCTCCGTGTTTTCGGTTATTAGTCGGCTTCTCTGCCCTCGGGCCAAACTAAACCCTCCAGCCGCTGGGATGGCGCTGCCCTTGTTAGCACCGATTTTTTTTATTTTTTTTTAAACGTAAGCTCCTGTTAACCCTTAATTGCAGGAGAGAAAATGAAAGAAACCCATCAACCCCCTCCCCAACACGAGAGGAGGAAGCTTGGGAGAGAATGAAGCGTGCAAAAGAAAAGAGGAAAAGGCTGTTTTTTAGGTTTTTAAAGGTTTGAGATGAAGATGCATCTCCGCTGCATAAAGACCGTAGCTGTGCTGGAGGAGTTTTAATTTAGTTCGTCGTCGTTCTGCTCGATGCTGAATCTTAACTGCGATCCAAAAAAAGAAAAAAACACACAACCCAAAACTAATAGATGTTTAGCAGCAGGATTTCTTGGGGGAGAGTCATTCATCTGCTTCATCAGAGCTTCTCCCTCCAGTTTAGAAGTAACTCAAGCCCAGACAGACAACAATGGAGCGATTCAATTCATATTAGAGCAGCCGTGGAAACATGTCGGAGCGTCTGTTGATTATTTCAGCTCTGGCTTCACAGAGATGCAAATGGCCCCAAAGGAAGACATCGTGCTGAAACTTTGTCCAGTCGACACGTTGACGTTCACGTGTTAGCACCTGAAACACACCAGTAACCTTTTTGCTTCCGCATTGATTTTGTTAATTTTTTTTGTCCGTTTTCCTACTAAAGTCCAGCAACGCGTGTCAATCTCCCGTGACCCCCACTGCTGTGGCACGAATACAGGAACCGTTGCAGCCCAGCTGAGAGGAAAACCTCATGTTCACCCTCATAGAGGTAGACTGAGTGTAACAACAACATGAGCATCAGGCATCAGTCTTCTGAGCTTGAGCTTCTCGCTATCAGTGTGAGCTGGGAAGCATCGCTGGGGTTGGAGAGCGGCTCCTTCCGGGCATGGGTGTCTCTGTGTGAACCCTCCTGTTCTGGAGCTGCTGGTTCAAACACCAGACGCACTTGGCACCGAGGATGTTTGCAGACATCCTGGCTGGAAGCTAATTCTCATCCCTCGTTAAAAATCCTGTTCCTGCTATTCTCGTATTTTACTACGCCTCTTGCCGATGTGTGTTTTACAAACCTCCGGGGCGGAAACGGAGAAGCTTCCCTTTTCGTCCAGACAAACGGCGTTGGAGGGGAGCGGGGGGGGGGGGGGATGTGGGCGTTGGGCTCACCAGTCTGGGGGTCCCGTCTGCAGGGAGACAGATTGTTCGCTATCTACCCATCAGAGCCCCCGGCATGTTCTATGTACGGCAACACACTGGAGACATCCAGGTTGATCCGCTCTCCTTGAATCTGAAGGCTACAGGAGGAGGAGGAGGAGGAGGAGGAGATGTTCTGACCAGACTCTTGAGCATCCTGGCGTCGCTGGTCCACGTTTCCCTTCACCTCTTGTTTGTGTAGCGGGTTAGAAAGCTGGTTGGTGGGACGTATTGTGAACGGACTTGCAGCAGTGCTGTGTCTGTATCAAGGATTCCAAATGTTGTTTATTTACTGAGAAAAATAATACACAGGCCCTCAAGACTTAAGTGAGCTCTCGGTCTCTCTGCCCCCCCCCCCCCCCCCCCCCTCCCCCCTGCAGCCTGTGCAGCTGTGCACACACAGAATAACATCCAACCGGCCAAATCCATCCTGCTCTGATTAATGAGAGCATCCAGCTCGGTACCTGAGTGTTTGCAGCGATGGACCGCAAACAGCTGCGGTTCCTCTCCGCTCGACTGTAGTAATAACAGGCTACGGTTCCGTTTAGGCAACTAAACCACGCGTTGATTGTGTAGAAGATGGTCGTTTGGGTGAGAATAACCTCGCAACTGAGTCAACGAAGCGAGGGAGTGACGTGAGAAAAAATACCGCCGACCCCTCCCTGAACGACGGCCTGGACTCTCTGGACTCTGTGGACTCTCTGGACGCTGTGGACTCTCTGGACTCTGTGGACTCTGTGGACTCTCTGGACTCTGTAGACTCTCTGGACTCTGTGGACTCTGTGGACTCTCTGGACTCTGTAGACTCTCTGGACTCTGTGGACTCTCTGGACTGTGTGGACTCTCTGGACTCTGTGGACTCTGTGGACCGGTCTCCAGACTATCGAGACAGACGGACGACCGATCACGCTCACATTTACAGCTGCGGACGATTTGGACTAATCATTTAACGAGGCCCACGCCACCGCACAGCCAAAATGCTCTTTATGGTGATTATAAATGAGCTTTTAAGTGGTGATTAAAAAAAATGGAAGAGATCCGTCCCGACAGAGTGATGACAGTTTACACACTGGTGGTCCAAGAGGCCACAGAGACGGGAGTCCTGTTGATACTTATGTTATGCTCTTGAGAGATGGGTTGTTTTCTCTGTTATATACCTAAAATTGTCAGGAAATAGAAGAAGAAAATGTTCATCATACCGTCCTGCTCTTTCTACTAGTGACGTCTGACGTCTTTCATTTATATGAAACACATTTGAGAGGCTGGAGACGTCAGATGTGTCATTTTCTTTGTTTTTCGAGGGACAATTATAAGTTTAAAGTTCGATGGTTCGCAGCTAAACTACAGTGATTCATGTCGTATTACTTTAATCAGTGTTTCCCACCGTTAACGCGTCATTTCTTTCTTTTCATCACACCCTGGATGTCCTACCAGTGTCCATCAACGACCAATACTTATGGTGTCATAAGCACAGGTCTATCTGGTGAGATCAGCTCATCCACACACACACACACACACACACACACACACACACACACACACACACACACACACACACACACACACGTGAACAGAACAGCCGTCGCTCTAACCTCCCGTTATGCTTGTTGGCAAATCACAAATATGAATTATTCCTATTTTCCAGACGGTTAACAGTGAAGACGGCTAATTATGTCAAAGCAAACATTGCCTGGATCACGAAACCGTGAAGCAGATGTTTAGATTTGACTCGTATGAAGAGCAGTTTTGGGTGGAAAGCTCCTCATCAACATGTTCTTATTTGTTCTGTGTGTCTGAGGGCTCCACAGACAGACAGACAGACAGACAGACAGACGGGTAACACCAGTCGTAAAGACGAGCAGATGGATTCAGACGTGAGCGCACAGATGATGCAGCTCTCCTGCTCTGCTCTTTGGCACGTTTCCTTCCTCCTCGTTCACATTTTTAACCCCTGAACCTCCGTTCTCTTTCTTTCTCTCGCTGTCCTCGCTACACTGGTCCGGAATTTGAAAATGTTCTCGTTTTGTCGAAGCCAAGAAAACCGTCACTGCTTTGCCAATTATTTTTTTTTAATGATCTAACCGGATTATTTTCACCTCATTATTCATGTGTTGTGTTCAGAAGTGGCTGATTGTTGTTGGTAGGAACTAGTGGTCGCCAGGATCTAATGACATTTGTCATTTTGCAGATGTTAAAGAACATACAGACAGAATGTATCGTCTTTAACGTAACGTTAGGCCCATAATCTGTATATATATGAAATGGATGTAGTCATCGTGATGTCACTCGTCGGTTTGTGGACTAATGTTTTGAAGCCTCGAGTTCGACCTTTTGGTCGTCGCCATCTTGTTTTTTTTTGCAACCAGTGAACAGGAAGTGACCATATCTGGACTGAGGAGGAGTGACGTAGAGACGCTTATACGTCTCTGGTAGAGACCTGTCAATCAGCGTGTAGCTGAGAAGAGAGAAGTAGAGTCATTTTAGACTAGACTTCTATACAACCAGAGGAGTCGCCCCCTGGTGGACACTAGAGAGAATGCAGCTTTAACACACGAAGCTTTTGCTTCTCTCGTTGGAACCAGAGGTTGCGGCCTGGTTAAGACGCATTAGCATTCACGCTACAGAAGACACAGTATGTGGTCAGTATGTCTCGGTGGTTTGATACCAGTCGTCTGTAACCAGTCGAGGTTGACTCTCTTTAACCGTCTCTTGGTGTCGTTGGTGTTGATGATGCAGACGTATATCGTCATCGTTTGGTTTTATCAGGCAGTAAAAAAACTTTTTATTTTCATTTCCCTTTTTTATGTTTTGTTTATCCGCCGTGCACATTCCTCCCCGCAGTCATTTGGTTGTTGGAAGCCGTTCTGGTTTCCCATAATTCAGTGTTGGCACCAGTGTTCCTATATTGTTTGATTGTTGCAGGACATTTTTAATTGTATGTTACATAAAAATCAAATTGGGGGAAAAAACAAAACAAACCGATTTTGATCACGTCCTGTATTTTTAATCTCTACAAGCTCAGAAGTTGCTGCCCCCCCCCCCCACACTCTTTCCTCCCGGTCCCTAGCTTCCTTTCATCTCATTTCCTCCCTTTCTTCCCTCCTCTCTCTCTCTCTCTCTCTCTCTCTCTCTCTCTCTGTCTCTCGCCGCCTTCCTCTCGATCTCTTCCAGCCAAGTCTGCCAACTCTCCTGCGGATCTGAGCTCGGACAGATGGCGGCGAGCAAAAAGTGTTTACTCGCACACGGCTCCTAACAAAACGAGCAGATGCCTGCAGAGCCTCCGATCACCGTGAGACGGAAACACGGCCGTCAGGAGGAGGAGAGCCGCTTTTAGCTTTCCTCAGTCGGTACGGAACCCGGCTTCATCTGGTTTCTGCTGCCTTCTCACCTGAGTCCGTGGGAGCGAGACGTTTTTATGGCTTTCTGGATTCACTTTTCCTTTTCTCAACTGTCTCACTTTTGTGTTTGTTTTGTTTCTTCATGATTTGCATGTGCAGAAACCAAACCCAGACTTAAGAGAAATAAAAAGCAAACGTTGTGGATGATCTATATTCAGAGCTCAATTCAAATCTCTGCTAATAAACAAACTCGACACGAATCGCTCAGACGCTCACACCGGCCTCCCAGTAGACGCTGATTTGTTGGTAGATCAAAAGATAGTCTCGATCTCTCGGTTCCACTAATTACAACAGAAACTCAAGCCTGGTTCTAAAATCTCAGAGTATCAGAAGAACCCTTACTGGTTACAGCAGCTAGTCTGACAGACAGAAGGTTGAGGATGCACTACATCGAGTCGTCGTGAGGCCGGTGGAGATTCACACTCCTCCACGCGCTCCGTGCGGCCGGCATCCCAGCATCCTTTGCTGCGGTGATCCTAACCAGTTCCTCTCTGTAATCACGTTGATTGGCAGCCACAGGCAGCGCCTTTTGATTAACACTACAAATCCTCATTAGTGGTGCAGGAGCTGCATGTTCAAAACGCCAACATTCAAATTCAATCGAGCCCTCCTCACTTCACTACACCCCCCCCCCCCCCCCCCCCCCCCCCCCCAATTACTCCGGTCTGAATGTTGGTGTGGTACTCGGCGTATAGATGTGGCTTTAATGAACCGCTAAAAATAGATTTCGCGTGCTGGGATTAATTTGCTCCAGAGAGGAGGAGGAGTCTTGATCAGATTTCGTCCTTGAGAAAACGTCCACATCCGCAAGTTTATGAGGATGAATCGAACCACTTCATGGATTATTTGCGTCTGCTGCTGAGAAGCTTCGTCATTAACATGAGATCCGTTTTGGCAACTTCTCTCTCCGTCATCGGCTGACATGGATTGAGGGATTCCGCCAGATGTTTCATGGAGAAATGATCCAGTTTCAGCTCGTTCCTTCACTTTGTTTTTCCGGGGCTGTCGGCATAAACTACAGCAATAAAAAGTCCTCTTCAAAAAAAGCAGAGTGGGTTGGTTTTAGCTCTCTGTTGTTGCCCTGAGAGAAAGCACCCAGTGGCTATCCAACTCCCTCCGCTCGCCTAATTTGCGAAGCCGACTTGCGCGCGGAATATTCATTAGCATCCATAAATATCTTCTTTCTGAATATTCATGACTGCGGGGAAAACATAAAGGAAAAAACAGACGAGACAAAACACACGGCGGACCGAGGTAAACCGTCGAAGTCTACTTTTCACATAACAATAAAGGCTCAGTATGATTTGTGACACACACACACACACACACACACACACACACACACACACACACACACACACACACACTTACTGACTTGTGTTGTGGAGTAAAGCAGAATAACTTTCATTGAACAGAGACGTAGTATTTAGGAGACCTCAGAGAACTCACGTAAAAGACATCACAGATTTTAGAATTTGGAGAGAGAACTTTAGTGTCTGTGTTGCTTCTCTATATAGAACCATCTTCCTTCCTTTCAACTGTAGTTAAATGTAAACTAGATTTGTAGGTAATCTGGATTAACTGCGTCTATGTCTGATGATTGTATGCGTGATTAATCCATTGGTCTAGTTGTTGTTTTGCAACTTAACCCCCAAAGTAGCCGAATGTGACTTCTTGAGTCAAACACATCTGTGACTCATCACAGGTTGTACAGATCCTGTGTTTGCTGTATTCAGCTCTCCTCCGGTGTGATCAGCAAACGTACAGCCAGCAGCAGACCGACGTTAACGTTGTTAATTAACGGACCGAGCCGGGTCTCGGCGTCCTTCCTCCACGAGCTGCCGCTGTCAATTAAGCGAGCAGGAAAGTGCTGAGCGCAGGTCTGGAGGAAGGGGAGATATCAAAACAAGGAGCCCGTAGCGAGAACCCCTCTCCACGGGACCGCCGGCCAATCGGAGAGCTCCCCAGGTACGCGTCGAAATGATGTCAACCGGGCCCCCTGTCCACCGAAGGGGGCTGAGCCGCAACCTGATAACGTACCGGTTTCCCGCGATGAAGCGGATCCAGCTGTCTGCGTCAGGCCAGCTTCATCACCAACGAGCAGAAACGGAGCGATGGGGAGTCCACTAATGACTAATAATGACTAATAATACACGATGCGGTTTGTGTACAAGTATGTATGTTTAACAGCGTTTCATGGCAGTGTGTGTGTGTGTGTGTGTGTGTGTGTGTGTGTGTGTGTGTCTGTGTTTTCTGCTGATTGGTAAATGCTAGCATGCTAACAGGCTAAACAAAAGGGGGTGACCATGATAAACATCATACCTGCTGAATCAGCTTGTTGGCATGATCCCTGTTAGCATTTAGCTCATAGCACCAGGTGGATGTTGCACCTTTTTACAGTCCCAATTTTTAGATTTCAGAAATATTAATTTAATGCATCGTCCATAAAAAATCTCACGTAAATCAGCTTTAAAGGAAACAAAAGGCCAAAGGTTATATAAACCCGAACATCCTTCTTCTTCTTCTTCTTCTTCTTCCTCTCGGCTCTGGATAACGGGACTACTTTATCACGCCGCCTGGAAGCTGCTGCGGGTCCGTGACTGAAACGTAAACTCCGGGTCACCGTGCGAGAAGTGAAGGTAGAAATATTTTCCGTTTTTCGCGGGATCCTCTGCGCGTAAGCGAGGAGGGAGTCGCTCCATCACTTCGTACAATCGCACTGCACTCGAAGCGCGCGCTTCACGACTAATTGCTCGGTAAATAACGTGAACCCAAACAGAGGCAGCTGGGAGTCTAGTGGGCTCATTAGGATGAGTGGCGTCGCTGAACGAGGCGGACAAACACAACCTGTGATTACTCAAATCAGGACGCCGGCGCTCCAATCACAAGGAGAGCAGACCTCATTTACATTTTGACGATTTTTAACACGTTTGAGAGGGAGAGAGAAACCAAAAATATGACTTTTAAATAATTTGAAGCGTTGAAAATCACCGTTTTTACTAAATTATCTCAGCTCGTGCGCACACACACACACACACACACACACACACACACACACACACACACACACACACACACACACACACTCCTTGTATACATGTGGAGCTTAAAAGTTTATTCTTGACCTTTTTGGAAACAGCAGTTAACTGCAGCATAGCGTCACACATCCAGCCTGCTGCACACTTAAAGCAGGACTCTGAATGGAAATGTAAAGTTCATTTGCATACTTTAGCGTCTTTCCACCACATTTGCTCCTATGAAGGTGAAACTCAAATGTTCATTAAGTGCAGTAAAGTGTTTTTTAAGGGCAACCAAGAATTTCAGTTTTTATTAAACGGTTAAGTTCTGCCTTCATGCCAGCCAACATATTCCTCGTCTGGCTTCAGCAGCAGAAAAAAACAAACACACAACAAGCATCATGAAATATTCTAGAAGAAGGGTGAAAATAGCGGTTTGGATTTCAACTCGTTTTTCCCTTTCGACGCCGCTCCATTTCTTCGGAGGAGCATCGACTTGCTAAATTCCCATTCAACTTATGCAAATCCTCTCCACAATGGCTGCCGTCTCGAAAGGTCTCGCATACACTGTAAGCCGGCACGCCCGAGCCCAACGCAGCGCTCCCTTCAGGTTCCACAGCGCCGGAGCTGCACGGGGTCGCTCGACACCGGGGGGGGGGGGGGGGTGTGAATAATAGATGCGTGTTACTTCACCCAAGCGGGTGAATAATTCAGGAAGGGGGGGGGGAGACAGAGACGCACAGAGATGACCGAGCTCGACGTGTCGCTGCACGCTGGCTGGGTTTCATCTAAAAAAGAAAAAACAGACTCAACATGTGCCGTGACGATGCATCGGGCCACGTCCACGACGGACACACTCACCGCAGGGAGACGAGGGACAGACTCACCGCAGGGAGACGAGGGACACACCGAGACGTGCGGATACACTCCTGCACAGCCAGAGTACAACGCACAGACCAGGTCCCTCGGCGAGGCCTGCAGTAAACTGCGTGAACGGAGAGACAGAACACAGTCTGGTGGAGGAGTGTTTCTGAGCTGTCAGCATGTGTGTGTGTGTGTGTGTGTGTGTGTGTGTGTGTGTGTGTGTGTGTGAGATATGGCCAGGTTTAACACATTCAAGAAATGAACTCGTCCATCGTGTGTAGTAGGCGTCACAGTCCTGTCGTCCTGCTGGTGTGGCTGCAGGTTTTTCGACTACAGCCACAATAATTAAACGTTTTTCACATGCCTGAAAACGAATATTGCATAATCCTGATTGACTTTAAAATGAACACTTACAAGACAAAGTTTTATTAGATTATAAGTGGATGAACGTGGTCGACACACGTCTCACTCCTCCCTGTCGTACTGAAGAGCATTTATGCTTTTTGTTCGTTTACAGTTTCTTTGTGGACAAAAGTCCTCCATCTTGTGACCATCGTCCTCCTGGACGCGCCGCTCGCTCATCGCTCCAATAACGTCCCGCTTCCTCCGCGCGTCGGCAATAGTATAATTATAAAATGTTTAAAAACTTCACAACAGCTGCTAGCATCTAAGGTCAGCAACGCCTGTAATCCCTTATCCATGTGGTATTGACCTCTGGTAGTCGATCAGTAATTGATGTTTGTTTACTTCCGGCGGCGTGACGAACCGGGGGAAGGACACATCGTGAGTGATGCGACCCAGTCAAGTAGCGAGCGCGGGGCGTCCGCGTCATCGTTTTCAAACCCTGGAGTTTTCAAACTGAAACGTCTCCGTTTTTTTGCGGTTGTAAAACTCCAGAGCAGTGTGGACGCTAGGCATGAACGTAACAAAAAGATGTGTGTTTGAACGTAAACGTAGTGGTGTGGATGTAGCCTCACTACTACCTCTAAGAATAATACTACGTTGTGTTAATTAAGGATTTGAAATATGTATTCAGGATGCTCACAGATGCTTACTGGTAACAAACGAGTGCCAAATAAAAACCCAGAAGCTAACACCTCCCCTCAGCTGGCTCTGGTGTTTCGGTGTCGCCGGCTGGAGGAAGCACACGGAGCTCTTCACCTTGGCTGTTTTCTGGTGCCGTCGTCGCTGTGATTCGCTCCGCTGGCTGTTTTCTCCGCAGAGTTGTTTTTGTTGCGACTCATCCGTCTTCTGTCAGCAGTGACGGGGAGAGAAATTTCATCTCCGTAAGAAAAACCCATCGTTCAAAGCTGTCAGCAGAACCGCTCATCAGCACATCCTCGTCTCACACCTTTTCCCCGTCCTTCCTCGTGTCCTTTCCTTTTCCTCTTTTCTGTTCTTTTCCTTTCCATCACGTTTTTATGATTTTGTATCTTTACATTTCTTTATTTCTTTTCCTACATTTCCTCTTCCTTCCTTTTCTGTTTAATTCCTGTCCTATTTCCTTTCCTTTCCCACATCACCTTTTAGTTTCCCCTTTCCTCATTTGATTCCTTGTCATTTCCTTACCTTTGCTTCTATCTTTAAATTCCTGTCCTATATTTCCTTTACGTTCATGGTGTTTCTAATCCTTTTATCCTTCCTCTCCTTAAGCTTCATCTTTCTTTCCTTTCCATTAAATTACATTTTTGAATTGTTTACTTTCCTCTCATTGTCTTTCCATTTCCTTTCCTATATCTCCTTTTCCTTTCCTTTTCTGTTTCCTTTCTTTCACTTCCTGTTTGTGTAGGCTTCATTTCCTTTTCTTTTCAAAACGACACGCACTAATTACAGCATTTTACTCAATTCATTATTGTCACGTTAAGTGAATAATTACCATGAATAAATGATACAATGATGGATAACGTCGGCCTCTAGTTCATGCTCTTATTTTCACAAACATCGGATGATGTTGTTGTTTTGTTCCATCTTTCCTTTCACTCTCTCCAGCATCAGCTGTTCTCAGAAACCTTGGAACGATCACAGATGCTGGTTGTTTACGGTATAATCATGAACCTCTTGTGGCGTTTTAAGCACTTTTAACCTCAAAGGTTCCTCGTGCCTCTTGGTACATATTAGCCCATGTTAGCATGCCCCGCTAGCTAGCTGATCGCTGCCGCTCTGCACCGTGCACATGTGCCGGTTACAGCTGATAACACCGGGCCCTCAGTAATACCCCCCCCCCCCCCTCAGGCTATCACTGTTAGCTCTACCAGCACTGTTGCTCTGTTAGCACCGTTAGCACCGTTAGCTGCAGGCTCAGCCGTTAAGGAGACTGTAGAAAAGCTCTCTTCGTGTTTAGCTCCTTTTTAATAATATCTTCTTCTTCTTTTTTTTACTGTAATATTAGCGTGGCGTTGTTCTTCTTCTCTGGTGGTGGAATAGTGAGCGGAGGATGACATTTGAGAAAGGTCACAGGCAGGATTTGAACCGACGTTATCTTGTTACGCACCTTTTGGCCCGAGTGCCACCAAAGCCGAACGGAGTCCTCCTCGTCTCCGACCCGACTCGACCGAGCGGTCCTCTGAAGGTCAGCGGAGGATTAATGAGCCGATCGCTGACAGAAGAAATGTGTCCGACGCCGCGGCCTGCCTGCCTCCCTCCTCCTGTAATGATCATCATTTTCTCTTATCTACACAGCCGCCGACTCTCTCACAGCAGGTAATTCAGAGTCAGTCTAGAGGACGTACCCCCCCCCCCAGCCCCGCTGTGTCTCGCCCCCGTCGAGAGGTGAAAACCTCATTATTCTACATTTGGTTACCACCGGGGCTTTGGGGATGCTGCCCAGTCTGCTGGTGGGCTGAGGTGATCATTGGTAGTTTTCAGTCTCTACAGACTCTCATTGAATAAAATCACGGTTTTCTTTAAAAGCGACCCGTCGGTTCAAACCTATTTAACCCGGAGGTGATGCCTGCACAGATCCAAAAGATGCTGATTCCCTGTTCTCTACAGTAAAACGGACCACAGCCCAGAACCACTCTTCCAGTGATAGAAAGCACAGTTATAATGGGAGGAAATGCAGATGAGAGTCTGAATGATGATTATCCTGGCTGGATGGAAGCCTGCCGGTGCTCAGGACATTAGAGTTGATGGATTTGTGTCGTTCTTATTGTTTTAATCATTGTCCGCCCCGTGCAATAATGCAAAATGTTATCCTTCGGCATTATGTCGTCTTCTGTCCTTTCTATAAAAACATGTGTGATCTCTCTCGTCAATAACCGAGCCTGAGCCTAATAGAATAAAGTCTGACGCGTGTCATTAGTGACACGGCGTCGTGCGCTACGACACACGGGGGCGTGTCCCAGCGCACGACGTCTCCACAGTCGAGGACAGACGTCTTCAACTGATGAAGGAGAAGCGTGAGGACGAACGGCAGGAAGCCTTAAACGTTCGATTGCTGCCAGCTGAGTGACACTAAAAACACTTCAAATCATTCCACGCGTTTCATGACCTAAAGGCTACTTTGACAGACGGATGCTGAACTAATATTTATTGACATAAAAGTGTCACAAATTATTAAGGAAATGACACCTGGTGACATGTTTATTTGCCTATCGCAGTGTTGTTCATGTCATTTTTACAAATTATACCTCGCACTACAAAAATAACCGGTTAGAAGCTCCTCTTCCTGACAGCTGGATGCGGCTCTGATCCTCTTTCTCCTCCCGGTTTCTCTCGGCGCCTCAGGTTTCTCCTCGCTGGCTCGTTAATTAGCCGTTCTCCTTTTGAATTACACTTAAAACGGAGTCAGTGCTGTGGCTCTGGGTCAGGGCTGCTCTGAGCTAATTACCACTTAGCTCCAAGTGCCACTCTGTGTTGTTTGGCCGGATTGGGGGGATAAGTGAGTGTGTGTGTGTGTGTGTGTGTGTGTGTGTGTGTGTGTGTGTGTGTGTGTGTGTGTGTGTGAGGGTGTGTGTGTGAGTGTGTGTGTGTGTGAGGGTGTGAGTGTGTGTGTAAGTGTGTGTGAGGGTGTGAGTGTGTGTGCTGGCTCTCTAAAAAGTCAAACGTTGTTTTTCTTTCATGTGTGTTTTCTTTTCTTTGTTCTTCAAATGTGTCATTCACAAAGAATCACGATCACACATACGAAGAAGACTTCTCTTTGGGCAGATGGAGGAAAGACTGTGTGTGTGTGTGTGTGTGTGTGTGTGTGTGTGTGTGTGTGTGGAAGACCATCAAATGATTTAAAAAACAACAAAGAGACGCAAAATGACAATGAAGAGACACAAAACAACCACAAAGAGATGCAAACGTTCCACCAGTAGACCTGTGTTCAACACCAGGTTGTGGTTTCATTGAAGCGGTTTTGTTGCCTCAACCTAAGTTATGTGCGACACAAATAAAACACACAATTTGTGTCCCAGTACACAAAAACCAATAGATTACATTTTGTGACTATTTCACTAAATTTAATTATTGATACAAACAGAAAACGAAGGAGGTATTCTGCCATTTAGCCGGTTGCTTCTCTTGTATTCTGCCTGTGTGTGTGTGTGTGTGTGTGTGAGAGAGAGAGACACACAAGTGTGTGTTGTGTTGTGTTGGTGTAAAGTTGGAGTGTGAAGTTTTCTTTGAGGGGTTTTCTTACTTCTGTTCTCCAGATGTCACACTTGACTGGATAAGTGATGAACACACACACTCTCACACACACACACACTCTCACACACACACACACACACACACACACACACACTCACACACACACACAGTCAGTGACATTCACTGAGGCACACGTCACACTGTCTTTACAGTAAGTCATTAGTGAGTTTGCATCACACACGGTTATCATGTGAGAATCCTCCCATCTGCTCCTCTCCTGCCCGGCCTCATTACCGGGGCTCCCGTTGATAACAGACTCCTGCTTCTTTTCTCTTTTTATAAAAAGACTCCTTCAATTATTCAGTAATTAAGAGGTTGGTGCTGTTGGGTTTATTCTGGAAACCTGCCCGTCTTCCTCCTCCTCCTCCTCCTCCTCCTCCTCCTCCTCCTCCTGACAGCTCAGCAGGAGGAGACTCGACTAGAGGAAACTCCTCACGGAGCACGAGTGAACTTTTCTTCTTCTCTTCATCTCGGCGGTCGTAATGAACAGGGAGTCGTTGACCTTTTTCACTTGCGGAATTTTGTTGACTGCAACTGGGGAAATCTAGATTAATACTGGGAGGTGAACGTGGACGTATTGCCCGGGACATTTTGTCCCTGTAATGATATCACTTCTGCCAAAGAAGGTCGGGTTTTTACTCAGCGGAATATATTCAAAAACACAACTTGTCAACAGATTCTAATGAACTTTGGGCCCAAAATACGAAGGTTCAGAACGTCGCCTGGTTTACCACAGCTGTACCGAACCAAAATAAACGATGTCGCTGTGATGTGATGGCAATAAAAAGGACGCCGACATAACTACGTAATGATGCCGATTTGAAGAAAGTCTGAATTCATGTTTTGTTAGTTTTAACAACTTTTAAAACGCTTGTTTTCTGAACGCAGCTCGGGTCCATCGCTGCTAGGCTAAGCTAGCATTGTAGCTGCTCCATCAACACTCAACATAACATCATGTAGGTGTAAATACAGCGGTGTGGTTATCGTTTGAACTATGATTTATGCAACATTTATAGACAGTTTTGTCTGGTCGCTCTACTAATATGAGGAATCGTAGAACTCTGGGGACACAATGTTTTTATCCATTCCTGATTCAACAGTGATGACAGGAGGAGAATCTCCACCCTGATCAGCTTTAGCTTGAGTGTAAATTAATTACTACTTCCCTCTTCTACCTTCCTCATCCCTCCATCCTTCCTCACGTCTCTCCACCCCCCCCCCCCCCCCCCCCCCATGCAGCTGATGACCAGTGTTGACAGTGATATTGTAGTTGGGTTGTGAGGTCTGCTCCCTCATGCTTGGCTAAGTGTGTGTGTGTGTGTGTGTGTGTGTGTGTGTGTGTGTGTGTTCAGAGTTTAACCCCCGGCGGTGCTGCTGTGGACTCGGGTCAGTGCAGGTCAGAGCGGGGGCGACCGATACCTCCGCTCCCTCTCCCTCTCCACCTCCACCTCTTTTTTCCTGTGTTTTCATTTTTTCTCCTCTCTCTCTCTCTCTCTCTCTCTCTCTCTCTCTCTCTCTCTGTCTCTCTCTCTGTTTATCTCCCTCCCCCTTTTCTCTCTCCTTTCTCTTTTTTCTTATCTTCTCATAATCTGTTCATCTCTCTCACTGTCCATCCTTCTCTCCCATGTCGTTCCTTCCACTCTTCTTTTTATTCAACATGTCTATCTATCTATCTATCCACTTTCTTTCCCTTCTTTCTCTCTCCACATGTTTATCTTCCTGTCTTCTTTCTTGCTCTTATTTCCCCCCTCACTTCCTTGTCTCCTTCTTTCTTTCTTCCATCCTTTACTTTCCTAACCCATTGTCCTCCATCTCTCTTTGTTGTTTCTCTTCTTTTTCCTGCTAGGTCTTGTGTTCCATCTATTTGTTCTTCCCATTCCTTTCTTTCTCTCTCTCTCTCCACCTCTTTGTCTTTCTGTCTCCCTCTTGATTCATTATTTTCCACTGCTTTATACCTTCCTCCCTTCTCTCTCCGTTACTTTATTCAAATCTCCTGTTTCACTGCCTCTCTCCCTCCATTTGCATCCTCCTCTCCTCTCCTCCTCTGTCCTCTCTCTGGTCTACATTGTTTTAATTGATGATGTGACAGTGATCTGGTGTCTCCTAGATCAACAAAAGGAATTTGACAACCAAAAAAACCTTCTCTGTTCTCTCTCCCTCCATTGCACCCTCTCTTCTTCCTCTTCTCTTTTCCTTTCCTCTCCTCTTCCTCTCCTCTCTTTTACTTTCCTGTCCTCTCTCCCTCCTCTCCTCTTCCTCTCCTCTCTTTTCCTTTTCTCTCCTCTCTCCCTCCATCCTCTCTTTTCTTTTCCTCTTCTCTCTCTTCTTCCTCTTCTCTTTTCCTTTCCTCTCCTCTCTCCTCTTCCTCTCCTCTCTTTTACTTTCCTGTCCTCTCTCCCTCCATCCTCTGCTCTTCCTCTGCTCTTCCTCTCCTCTCCTCTCCTCTCTGGTCTAGGTCATGGATGCAGAGCTCCCCAGGGTGCTGTTATGTAAGAGCTTAGCGTGCTGATGTGATGCAAGGGGAAGTGTTTAGGCGGCCGAGCTGCTCAGACCCCCACCGCCTAACACACACACATATGTGTACACACACACACACACACACACACACACACACACACACACACACACACACACTCCTGCAAGCAAGAGCTGCATGCAAGCTGGCATTTCAGCGTGAGCATCTTCTTCTGCTCAGACTTCTTGTGATCTGTGATGTGGAAGCAGAATATCAGAGCAGAGCAAACTCTCACACATTACATGAAACTGTAATACATTAATATCAAAAATCTAATGCATCGCCATCATGGTGGTTGATTCTAGTCCATGTTTAGGGTGTGTTTAGATGTAAACAGGATGTCGTCTTTGCTTGTCATTTGTTCTGACAAAGGAACCGTTTACTCAGCAGATACATGTATTTAAATGAAGATATTGCAGGCTGTTGCTTTCAGTATAGCTATGAATTAAGTGATTATAATAGCTTCCGGCGTAAATTCAGCCTCTCTTCTGATCCGTGGGTCCTCTGCACCAGTCAAACCGTTCCACACACACTCCCTTTTTAAATCACACAAACGAGACATGTGTGGACGGAAGGAAGCGAAATACTGGAAACCACGACGGAGGCTGCCTGGTGACCATACGGCCTCCATCCCTCTCTAATGGACCAATTAGTCACAGGAACAGACTGAGAGTGATTATGAGCAATCAGGCTGTACAGAGAAGGACCACAGAGGGGAACGGTGGGGGGGGGCAGGAAAGGGAGACCGGGGGATGAAGAGAGACAGAGGGACGAGTCGAAGACGAGGAGGAGGAAGAGCCGAGGGTCCTTTCAGCGGCTGTTATCACTCTGCACAAAACAAGTGGATTAAGTCATTCGAGGACCAGGATGGACGTTCTGCAGCCTCCCAGCATGCATCAGACAAATCAAATGAAACGGGCAAGACGCTCGTATTCAAAGGAGGACAATAGGTCGCGCAGCTAAAGACCCTCATTTGTCAACATCAGCGTGGCAGGGCAATATAGATCCATCTTTGTGTGTGTGTGTGTGTGTGTGTGTGTGTGTGTGTGTGTGCGTGCAATATGGCTGTGGTCTCCATGGCTACGGCGAACGCAGCTCCGGGGCTGGTTCTAATTAAGGAGTTAATTACCTGCTGTGGAAATATTTATCACCTTCGGCTGACGAGGTCGTCGTCGGGAGACGGCAGAGCGGCTGTTCTCACCGTCAAAGAGCGAGAACGTTTAGTACCGTCACCTGAACTCAACGAAGGAGTTCAGAATCACAACACGTGATGTGAAAGAGTGATTTTTATCAGCATGTAATGTCTACAACTTTGTTCGCTCGCCGGTATTTATAGATTAATTCATTAGTTGTATATTGAGTACTTTTAAAAAAATGTTTACTTGCATTTACAGTGCGTGTTTATTAACACACATTTGTATTTATGCATGCGTTTCATTTAGTTGAGCAGCAGGGTCTGACAGTGTTCCCCGCTCAGTCCTGGTTCTGGTTCTCCCGTTGCCTCCCTTCCCTCCAGCAATACGTCCTGGTTCTCCAGCAGCGTGGCGTCGGTGTTGACTCCCAGAGAGGAGAAGCTCTGCTCCTGGAGGAGGTGGAAGAGGAGGAGACACTGCCGTACTGCAGGCCCGAGGCTGCAGAGAAGCCGGATCTGGGTCTGTCCGCGGTGGACCAGGTCTCTGCTGGAGGGTCTGTCCACAGTGGACCGGTCTCTGCTGGAGTCTGAGCTGTAGGAGTTTCTGGTGAACCTGCATGAGTTCATCTGGTTTCACCAGAATCCGACCCGGTGGCTCCGATGACGAGCGTTAAGAACAACTCTATAGAAACAGACCATCTTCTCTCTGATGGTCTCTGTACTGATGGAGGTCTGATAGAGGATCAGGACTACACTGAGACCGGTTAAAAGTTCTTCCAGACAAACGAGCTTGTAGAACAATCAACCTGACTTCAGCCCGGTCAAAGTGAGAACCCACCGATGAGACGTTGATTCTCTCTTTGTCCTGTAACGTTCCCGTTGCTAACAGCTCGGTGTTTATTGCGTTGCCCTAAATTTACAGCACCTCCCTCCTGAGTTGTGCTGCATCGCGGTGAGGCAACGAATAATCACTGTAAACATGATCACAATAATAATGATAGTAATTGCCTCTGCTAGCGCTGCCAGCAGCTCTCCAAAGCCCTGTTTGTTTTCTGATCCCTCTTCACAGGAGTCATTTTGGTCTAATGGTCCGTTTAATCTCCCTCTTTCTCTCTCCCCCCCCCCCCCCCTCTCTCTCTCCATCTCTGTTCCCTCCTTCTCTTTGTCTGAAACGGAGCGTGCGACACACTAAATGGAGATAATAGAGGCTCCATTTTGCAGCTAAGAGGGTAATTTGCTAACTCTTTGAAAACATAATTCTCATAACGGCCGATTGTTCCTTTTGTCTAATTCAATCTGCCTTTGCTGCTGTTTCTACGATTTTCAAAGGCTGTTTTTGCTCTTTTAAAAAGTTCCTCAGTGAGTCTTAAAGCGTCTTGAACCACGAACACCTCAAAACAGTGACACTGAGGACGAGGAAAATATAGAGAATATGTACCCTGGATAAACAAACTAATACTGATGGGATCCTCTATACTGTTCATACATGGGATGATGAACACGCTGTCTTGTTTTTCAAAAAGATATGGATAAATAAAGCTCTTTAATTTGTCAGATATGAAGAGTCCAACCCAGAAACTAGTTTGAAACAGCGGTGATGTATTTCGTCTTTGGTGCACGAGGCTCAGGTGAGCTCCTGGTGAATCCGCCTCTCTAATGAACGACGGGGGAGGTGGTAAAAGATTTGAAAGCCCCGATGATGTTCGTGAATTAAGACTGGCATTAGACAGACGCTTAATCGCCTGTGAAGAGCGATAATGTTTGTTTTACCGTGCTGCTGCGTTTACACTCCGCGTAATGCGACTGATTAGATAATTGATGATCTACCGTTAACGGCAGCGGTTTGACTGACACATGGACTGACCTTTCATTTACAAGTCACCACTAGAATTATTAATCCACCAACAACAACAACAACGACCGGACTCAGGCTCAATATGAATCAGACTAAACTAAAGCCACAGCTGCAGCCCCGTGAGGCCGCGATGATCTTTATCCACCAGAAAACAAAAACAGTTCGATTGGATCTTAAATAAAGGGACGACGGTTCCAAAGGTTGCCAAATAAACTTGAATTATGTCGAGTGCTTCTCGAGTCTGACTTAAAGTAGACACATATTAGCCCTCTGGATTAGCATTTGTTGCTAACGGTATGGAGGTCTTCTTCTGGGGCAGCTTGCTAGCTCAGAAGATAAGATCCATACAGTACGTGGTTTGTAATAAAACAGGTTTTACTGCAGTCTGCACTAACAGAATCTCTACAGCGAAGGTGGTGTGTTGTTATCTAAACCACGAAGGGTTTATCTCGTGTGTCAACGAATGTTGAGCTGAATCTGACAGTGTAGAGTTTAGACTAAGCTGGACTTTGTTAGCCTTAGCTGGACTTGGGCTCAGCTCTGTTTTGACCTTTAAGGGAGACTTTGCTGACTCCCAGCCGGCTTTGGATCGTTGCTATGTGGGTGGTATGAGCAATCCTTTTACGTCTGACATAGAATATGCTAGCTCTATTAGCATTATGCTCTAAGTGCACGGGAGCACGTAAACAAGCGAATGCTATCGTTTGCGTGCTAACACGCAAATGCAGTAAGCTGCTAGCAAGTCTAAAAATGCACCACATGCTACTATAGTTTGATGCGGCTCAACGTCATATTCAGAATGTTCACAGCTCATTCTGAATATGCATATATTCTGGTTTTGAAACCAGTATATACTGACCCTACTTTGAAACATCATGGAGGACTTGGACGTCAACAGGTTTTTGGTTATGAACAACTATCTCAACGGCGAACTTTTAGAGAATGTGTTTGAAGGAGTGGAAGAGGGAGGCTGAGTTCACGCGGTCCAACAGGTCCTCCACCGCTGGAACACTTTGAAAGAAACACATTTTGACACAAAGACGCAAAATGGCACCAGCGGCTCCTGCTCTTCTCCACATTGAGACGTGTTAAACGACGTGTTTGGACATTCTGACGAGAACGACGTCGACGTGGGATTCAGTGACTCCGGTGGTGAGGCATGGGGTCGTTTTACGTTCATCTGAATATGCACAGCTGCATGCAAATATAGTCATTGGTGTAATGAAGCTTTTAGATGGATTTCAGGAAACCACCAAAATGCAAGATTAGTTTGTTTTTAAGTGTCTTATTCGTCCCTATCACCCTGCCCACACCTTCAGGCCATCCACACACGGGTCTGACTCTACGTTAACGGAGCTGACACAGGAACTTTGAGGTTGAAGCCCAGTTTTTTTTTTTTTTTTTTTAGCGAGCACTTTCTAACAGTGTGCAGACACACCGCATCATCTCAGAGGCGTTGGAGCGGAGCTACAGGGCGACTGACAGACTGGCAGGCTGGTTTCTGTTTTTTTCCCCCCCAGGAGGAAACTTGTCCCTAAGTCAAATTAGATCCGCTGACATCTCCTCAGCCCCCCCCCCCCCCTCTCCTGTAGCTGAGCGCCGCAGTACATCTGAGGCCTCAGAAGACGAGTCGTGGGAACGGCAGAGCCGAGGAAAGCGTGCCGCGCCTCCGTCACAGATGGCGCCGCCGAATGCATCTGAGAGCATCATGCTCTGCTGGGGGAGCGTCAAATTGAATTTGTTGGAGGAAAACAGGTGTGCTGAGTTAGATGCTGTCGTTTTAATGTGGCTTTCTGTCTCACACACACACACACACACACACACACACACACACACACACACGCGCACACACACACACACACACACACACACACACACATGCAATCTTATACTCACGTATGATGCAGTTACCTCTGCCTTTTCAATATTTCATGGCTTATGAATGGCTTGGTTTATTGAACCCAAAGTCTCTTCATTGTTTACCACCAACAACTTAAAACATCATTATGTTGGCTACACTTGTGAGGACAAACTGGGCCGATGGATGTCGACTGAATCAGTTGGTCGGAAACCAGAATCGGCCAAACAAAATTGCAATCGGTGCTTCTCAAACAGTACCGTTACATATCAGCCGAAATTTAAAAGTCTTTCTTTCGGAGTCGTACAGAGTCATACATTGTGATTTAGGAGTCTGGCGTTTAATGTGAACAAAACAATGATACATTTCATAAAAGCTTCCAACGCCAATGTTGGCATGCTAACATTACTAGCATTCATATTGTCCAGCCACAGCTAATGCTTAACTTTTCGCCTCTTTTTCACCGATATCTGAAGAAGACATCGTGATGCATTTGAAAACGTCAAACTGATGGTTTTTTTTGTTCTGGATGCATCTGCTGATGATGACCATGCGATGTGGTAGAAAGCTCTGATTTCAGCTTGAAAGCAGACCTTGAGTTGGGATGGTTTTGTCATTCGTAAGAGTTCACATTTAGTAGTAGCATTCCGTGTCTTTTGTAGCTCCATCTACAGAAACCGAAGCAGTTCTTCCATTTGAGCCTCAGATGCATCTGTGTGTGATTAATAGATAACTGTACTCGACCAATTAGGAGAAGGAAACTCCAGCAGTGTACCGTAATGAAACCACCACACCTTGTTGGTATTCAGGAGCTCCAGCAGCCGGTTCAGTACGTGTCAAGATTAGCACGCTCCCGGGAGTCGGCCGATCACGGTTCATGGTGCAGTTCTTGCCAAACCGAATCACCCAATCCTGAACGAGAGACGGGCCTGAATGATGAAGCAGTTGTGTGTGTGTGTGTGTGTGTGTGTGTGTGTGTGTGTATTTTGCTTCCTGATGTTTTATTTTGCTTAAAATTTGCATTTATTTCCGTTCATTTCTTGTATGAGTTTGAATATTTTGTGTATTCTAGTGTGCGGTTCCTGCTTTATTTTTGTACACGTGTGTTAACGTGTGAACGCAGTGTGTGTGTGTGTGTGTGTGTGTGTGTGTGTGTGTGTATAGCCTTTATCTGCCCCGCTGTCTGCCTACAGATGGGATGTGTCACATGCTGAGCTGACAGGCGTAGTGAGGCGGGGGAGGGGATGGATTGGTGGGGGGAGTGAGGTGTGTGTGTGTGTGTGAGTGTGAGTGTGTGTGTGTGTGTGTGTGTGTGTGTGTGTGTGTGTGTGTGTGTGTGTGAGGGGGGTCATTTTAACGTGAGTCAGCTTTCCTCTGACCTTCACCATACGACTGATGTCCGACGTAGCCGGAGGAGGTCCGCTTCAAAAGGCGTTATGAATATTCAACGCTTCCTCTCTCCTCCCTCCAACAGGCGATCCATCATTCATAAACATGCCTTCACAGCCGGGCGGACCGGTGTGAGACCCTTCTCTCTGTGTGCAGCTCCTACTTCTGCCAAACGTTCTCATCCTCAGTCGTGTGAAGTATTTCCTGGCAGGGTTAGTGAAGTATTAGGTCATTTACTTTAAAGGGTAATTCTGGTTCTATACATGTCGTGTTTCTGTGGTTTTTGTTCATTTGGAGGAGATATTATATAGAAATATTGATCAGAGTGGCTTTAATGCCTCGTGAACTTGTACACGACGCTCTCCCGGTTCCATTCGTTCGGTAATCATGCTCATATATGGATCCATAACGGTGTTTGCCTGGATTTCAACACCGTCGGGCTCGTTGTTTACCTTTAATCATAAGAACGTGGGTAACGGGGGATCTCCTCACACAACCTCTCTTCAAAACAAGCATCCACTTCATCTTCTTCTTCCTCTTCTTATTGGATAACCAGCCAGGTGCGTAAGCCACCCACTGGACTGGAGAGTGGAGCCGAACCGGGTCACACGCTTTGGGCCGCACCCTGTACGCAGACTTGACCAAAAGTACGATTATTGATGCATCTTTTCAAGGAGTGTTTATTGTCATCATGCAACACAGCGATGCACAAACGCCAAACAAAAACGGTGGTACATTGTTGTGCATTTTGAAGTTGCTTCATAAGAAATGTAAACAGCAAACAAAAATAACGCGCAGATAAAATGGCCGACATCTTCACATTAACAATCCAACCTGTGGGAAACGTTGTCCCTCGGCCGTGACGGTGTTTGAGCACCGGCAGTCCGGCTCCTCTCGTCCCACCGGAGTCCTGGGGGGTCACCGTGGCTGAGTGGAGAGCAGCGTCCTTGAGCAAGACACTTAACCCCATGCTCCCGTAGCTGTGTCTGCGGTGTGTAGACGGATACTGAATTGTCGGTGCATTAGCCTTCACCATTGAAATGTGTGCGGGGTTCCGTGCGAAGGGTGCGATTACTGCACAGTTGCGTAGATAAATGGCAGAAAAATGCATCATCAAATGCTGTTATTGTGTTATTGTGTCCACCTTGAGAGAGTCTGTGTGTGTGTGTGTGTGTGTGTGTGTGTGTGTGTGTGTGTGTGTGTGTGTGTGTCATCGCGGCACAACGTGGTCTAAAGGAACTAAAGCTAAAACTAGCTTTTCAGCACTCTGTCCGTCCGTCTGTGGAAGGTGGAGTCCAAGAACCGCTGCAGGTGTCTGCATGAGATGAAAGTGAAGCTTGACCTTGAAGATGGGTGTGGGCCGAGCAAGGGAGCAGGAAGTAAGGGGGTAGGAAGTAAGGGAGCAGGAAGAGGGGATGTTTATTAGCTGTTTTCCATGTTTTGAAAGTGTCATAGTTGAAATGTAGTTGTATGGGAAAAGAACACAGTCAGTCGACATGTAGAGTGAAGTGAAGCCACTTATCCACAGTGTAGGAACGTGACGTTATGTTCTGAATAAAGTAGGACACAGTGTGTACCGTTTAAAGTCACACAGAGAATTAGTTACTTTTTGTAGATAACAGAGAACACTTGATCTGAATACTGACACTTAATTGTTTCTTCTACTTGTTCTTCTTTTAAAATCCACAGGAAGCCGAAGATAAAAACCATCCCAGCATGCACTGTGACTTCAGGGAATGTGCATTAAATATCTCATTACGTCTAGAACTCTGTGGTAAAATAAGTGAACAGGAGTAAAATATAAGTGTGCAAACTGTCTTCAGGGGTTTATTTGTCTGCAGAATAACTACATGTGCTTCCAAGAGTACCTGTGTGTGTGTGTGTGTGTGTGTGTGTGTGTGTGTGTGTGTGTGTGTGTGTGTGTGTGTGTGCTGTATTTGCATTCTCCAGCGCTGCTGCAGCTGATATATTAGCTCAGTAAATCTTTGTTCACACACTGACTAAAAGGAACAGCGGCGCTCTCATCACGGTAAACAGAACAGCAGGAGGTGAAACATGCAGCTGCTGCTATCTTTGGTTGTCCAAGACGGAATAATAACCCCAATTCAAACACAACAACACCGCTCTGCACTCGGGAGATAAACAGCCTCTGCTTTTCCACCTCACCTGTTATTTTCAGCTGCACTTGACACAGAACACGCAGGCTGGAGGTACATTTCTGCCATTCGTACCAATGCTCAGCCGGCATTCACCTCCAGGCGCGGCTGGTAACGGCTCACGCTGTGCTTTCACGTCTTTACATGAAGGACAGTTCGTTCGGCGTATCTTGGAGGATGCTGTCGGACGTGTGCTCTTCCTCTGAGGCGCTGTTCTTCAAGGAGGAGAGCAAGATGTGACGTTCGGTCAGAAAAGGTTTGTGACGCGATCGCGGCCTAAACGTCGTGCTCAAAAGGCTCCGATAGGCGCTTGGCTGTGCGCCTATCGACGCCATTTTTCAGATGTGACAAATAGTTCACTTTCAACATGTCGGAGGATTTTACAAAGAAGGAGAATTAGAATACAGGATATGCAACCTTTTGTTTCTTCATAGTGAATGTTACACCTGACTTCTTTCTTTACAGCGCTTGTATAAAGGCAATAAAGTAGTCCATGAATATGAGATGTGAGTTTACACATAATTACAATTCCTCTTCGGTTTACGTTGGTTTATGGCGTTTTGCTCTTCACCTTCTCGCATTCGTTCGTGCTCGTGGCTTGTGCGCCCACTGTGGAGGCTGCATTCTCTCTAGTGTCCACCAGGGGGCGACTCCTCTGGTTGTATAGAAGTCTAGTCTAAAATGACTCTACTTCTCTCTTGATTTATTCCCTCAGTAAACATTGTAAACATGAGTTTATGGTCTCAATCTCTAGTTTACAGTCTTCTTCAATACAGCATGATGTTCATTTAGTACATGATGCTCCATTTAGAGTCAAAGCAGGGGATGCTTTAGGGGCGGGGCTTACTGTGATTGACGTCACTCCTCCTAGTGGCTGTGATAAACGGTGCAGTTTTGTCCCTCTGGCGGGTTTTGGGGTTCAGAGGGTTAAAGGACTTATGAACAGATTTTCAGTATGAATTCTTTAATTGGCATCAACACAAACACACGGCGACAGCGAAGCGTCTTTACTCTTGATTTCAAATGAAGCAGAATTCAGCGTGGAGGCAGCTTCAGTGGACAAACGGAAGCATCTGAGTCACGTTCCTGGTCCTGTGTGACGAGAGCCGACACGACTCTCAGGGCTCATCTGTGTTACACTTTTGGAGGGTGGGTGGTGTGCTTTTTTTTTTTTTTTGCATGCATGCATGCATGCACACATGTGGTCTGGAAGAATCTGTACAGAGTGTGTGTTTTCGTAGCTGTGTGTGACAGGAGATGAGTGTGTTGTCTGTGATGTTTATGCATGTGTCTGTAAATGTGACATGGAAATGAGTCCGTGTCTGAGAATGTGTTTTTTATTACAGCGCCTGTGCATCTGTTTTTGTAGTGTGTGTGTGTGTGTGTGTGTGTGTGTGTGTGTGTGTGTGTGTGTGAGAGAGAGACAGATATGTCCTGACAGCATGCAGAGAGCTGGCACACGGCTGTCCTCTCCTCCACCCACAGTCCTGTCTGACACGGTAAACGTATCCTCACTTTATGTCTGTATTCCCCAATGAGAATCAGGACGAGTGCTCACACACACACACACACACACACACACACACACACACACACACACACACACACACACACACAGTTCAGATGGTTACAGAGCCAAACGGGGACCCTGCAACGAAGTGACAGAGTGTGGACTGTTGACTGTCCTGTTCCATTCCCACATCACCATCACGGTGAGAGCATTGCTTTAATGGAGACCGGCATCTCTGGTGAAAAAACAACCCCCCCCCCCCAAAAAAAAACAAAAACCCAGCTCCCAACGGTCCAAAAAAAGTTCTTCTTGATTCTGGATGGCAGAGAGAGATGGGTCGGCAGTGTGAATAACGGGCAACCTGTTCACTCGCAGTGAAGGGCCAAAGTTTAATTTGGGTTTTTAGGTCACACTAGAGTCACGGCCCAGGTCCCAATGCTTCCAAAGGGTTTGAGTATTCAGAACGTTTCCCCTTTAGCACACATGATGTAACACACAAGGTGTTTACTTTAAACTACATGTCGTCTCTGGCCTACACTATTAGATATTCCCCTCAAACAGTTGCTGTTTGGTGGACGTAGTCGTCGTGGAATGATGTTTTGAAGCCTCGAGTTTGGTAATTTCGCCGTCGCCATCTTGGATTTTTGCAAGCAGTGAACGAAACCATGTCTGGACTGAGTAGGAGTGACGTAGAGACCTGTCAATCACTGTGTAGCCCCGCCCCTAAAGCGTCCCCTGCTTTACACTGTTTACTGAGGTAATAAAGAAGGAAGTAGAGTCATTGTCTCATAAACTAAACGTAGTTTATCAATTCTTGTTTATGGGTGTGACTTTTTTGCAGCATCGTCACCATTCATACCTATACAACCAATGTGTTTATGATCAAATTGTATACTAGAGCTTCTTGATGTTGCAGATGAACACGTTTTTATTCACAATATATATATATATTGCAGAAAAAAACGATTATTACAAGCTTCGCTCCGAGCACTCACGGGACAATTTAGTTGAAAAGGATGTCAATAAGTTGTTGTTCATTTGCTCAGATCGTCAGTAAAATGTTTCCATGGACGCGTAACGGCTGAAAATGTGCTTTTGCAACGTGCTAATGGAGGGGCTCGGCTCCTGGGTCTAATCTCGGGCTGCCAGAACCACAGCCGCTAGAAAACATGCGGCAGTGAAAAGCGCTGAGAACTCACAAAACCCGACGCTCCGTATTGTTTCTGAGAAGTAATTATGTCTCGTTTTAGTCGATGACGCCCACACACACACACACACACACACACACACACAGTCACAGCCACCAAATATTACACAATAATAAGAATCCAGACTGACCTCAGAGCAGCCGCTCACATCTGTGTTTCATAACGTTTGTTGTAACATGTGAACGGTAAAAACACAGAGAGAGGGTCTTTGAAACATTTTACAGAATATACTGCAGATGAGCAGCACCGCCTGTGTGTGTGTGTGTGTGTGTGTGTGTTTATCACGCAGAGAAACATTATCGATCATTAATGTCTCATTAAATGGTGTTATTGCAGCAGGCTGAGTACATCACAGGACGCAGCACTCGCGTTGGATATTGATGGTGACTGAACATGTTCATTTGAGAGACACTAAATCAACAAAATTATATTATGACTGAAGGTAATGACAAAAATGTAATGACTTCTAATCGACTGAAATGTTTTAATTACAACTCTGAAGGACAAAAATTACTAAAAATGTGATAAAGAGTAAGACTATATCTGAAATAACGAAATAAGCAAACTGCTCCCAAACTGGGTTATTATTACGTCTTTGTTGAGTAATTAAGGTGCTGTGCAGTTATATGTCAGCTTGATTATGAAAACGTGACATGAAAGAATAAAAGCTTGTGTTTTATCTGATATTTTCCCCAAACAAAATGAATAGAGAGGAGCGTTCCAAATGGCCACTGAAAACAAACCCCTGCTGCTGCTGCTGCTGCTGCAGTTTAATACAACGAATGCTTCAGTGGACCGATTCTGATCAGAGGGAAGCTGGACTTCAGCGCCTCCTGTTGTGAAACGGGTTGATAACCGGCTGATCGACGGCATTAACTTGAAGCGGGACCCCGATATGCAGAGCGTGGTTATGAGCTCGGCTATAGTCGCAGCTGCTCGTGTTCATTTTCCATTCCTTCAGACATGCTGTTCCAATCATGAGAACTGAAGGCCTCCGTGGAATCTATTAAATCCTCTCAATGGGTTTTCTGCAGAAACCAGAATGACAAGTCGTTAAAAACCCCCCCCAAAAAAACCAGCCCGGTGAATTTTATTATTCTAATATCAGGCGATGTATTCTGGCAAGTAAATCTCATCCCATTCAATGCTTTGTTTGGGGAGCGGTCCACGAGTCTCATACGCTTCAAGAGCATTTTCTATATAATGCTGGACTGTCCTACGGCACATTTAATCTGCTCTACCGGAGAACGTCGGGATCTGTCGGTTGTGTGTTGGGTAGCTTGTAACGTGTCAGCAGTGATTAGCCGAGTGCGTTTCTGCATGCAGCCTTTGTACTTGCTGATTAAAGCGATTCTTCCGCTGATCAAAGAGGAGAACGATCAGGCAGGAAGAGGTCCTTCCTTTAATCTCCTAAAACTTTCGCTGTTCAAACTTCCCGTGACATCTGTGGCTGTTGAACGATGTGGAAGATAGAAAGCTCTTCTGGCTGCAACCACGACTCAAATCAACACTTTTTGATAAAACGGCATTTGATTAAAACTTCGCTGAGCGGTTGAACGGATTACTCGGATGACGGATGTCATTAGTATCGGCTTAAACGTGAAACGTTGCTCATGATTGTGGTTCCCGAAGAGTTTACTCCCAAAATGATGAGTTCTATTTCTTGTAATTGTCATTCAGCAGCTTGTAACTTTAAGGAAATGATCTCAAAAGTATTTATTTCATAATTAGAGCCAATATGCCAAAACTGTCTGGTGAAAGAAACCCAGATTGTTTCATTTTAATATCAAAATGATAAGGAAACGTATTAAAGTGTCTATAAAGTTAATTCTCGTAAAGTAACCAATCAGAACTGCACTTGTATTTCATTTGCTTTCCTACATTATTCACTCATGACATCTAAAGAATGACTTCATGTTCTATAGTCGTCAACTCGAAGCAAATGGTTGAGTTTAAGGATCCTGCTGTTGGTTAAATATCAAACGATAATCAGTGACAAGTTTCCAAGATTTCTTCTTAGTGCATCTAAACCAAAAACAGACCTAAAAGTCTTCTTAGTTAAATGACAGCATGTGGTTTTATAATTGCCCTCCAGAAAAACACACCAAGTGTTTTCTGATCTGATGCAGCCTTGGTTAAGGTTTGGTTAAGTGAAGAGTATAAACAGTGGCTTGGTTAATGTTGGGGACCGGTGTTCAGTGTTGTGCATGAAGAAGCTCGTGGTTTAGGTGAACTGAGCGTATCCTCGTGCAGATTAATGAACATAAACGTTTTTGTCGTAAACGTGTTTAACGGCACCTTGCATGCCGGCGTAACTCTGAACTGAAACTGATTAAAAGCCAAAGCATCCAAACGGTAAAAAACACCCAAAGAAACAAAACAGCTGAAGAAATGAACACAATGTAGTCCATGTTCTGGGACTTTTAATTTGGATAAAAATTGCAAACTATGAACATGAAATAGTTCATTTCAAGCTGTGTGAACCTGGACTCTGAACTACATCGTGCTACTGTATAATTACCAAATACCAAATCAAAAAAGGCTGATAAGGGAAAACCAAATAGTCTTTCATCTTTGCTGACGGAGGTAAGAACGTGTTTATTGTAGTTATTTTCATCTTCCATCAATCACTACCAGCTTGTTCATTTTCTCCTGAGAGGAGGGCGGGGGGGGGGGGGGGGGGGGGGGTGGAGGGCGGAGGGGGGGGGTTCCCCCGCAGAGAGGCGGAGAATTAACATACTAACACTGCAGCAGGGAAAGAGATGAAGAGTAAAAGTGGAGATGAAAGGTTTCTTTAGGACGAGGTGACGTCGAGCGATCAAACGTCGCTCGCGTGGTTTTCGGCTCACGTGACGTTTGCCGACTGAGCGTTCTGACAGGCTGCTGGAAACATCCGCAGAGAAATGCTTTTCTTCGCTCTGTTATTTCTGACTTCAGACGTGGTTACAGCACTGATGTTCTGCACAGCTGCTTATTAGCTACCGGGCGCTGCTTTTTGACAGCCTAATCCCACAGATGAAAACCGATCACTCACCTTTATAAAGACTTGGCTGAGTGATCGCCTCTAATTTGCTGGGGGGGGGGGGGCGTTTGGGACGTGCACCGACCTGCTCGTCCCGGGAGTTTACAGAGGAATCACACCTGCCCGGGCCTGAGGATGACGAGGCTCATGAAAGCAGACCTTTGGTTCAGAGGAAGACATGAACACACAGATTCACTTTTTGGATCACAAGCCAAAAGCAGCGGCTGGATTCTTTTCGTTTTAATAAACCAGATTAGGAGTCACTGTCACGTCGGCCGACGACACCCTTCTGTGTGTCCAGTTCCATTCAGCGTTTTATCCATTTAAGTGAAACTTTCAAAGCTCTTTACATACATTTTGAAAGTATTTTATTATATATATTAGATTTATTTCCCTAGCATTTAAACAGAAGTTTAAACTTAGACTAGTCGACTCATCTAAAAGTAAGAAAACCGTTGAACTAAGAGACAAAAGTAAGAAGCACAATAAACCTTATTAATTATTCATCTAAATTGTGGGTAAACAAAGAGCTATCGGAACAGATGAGACGAGAATAATCAACGTAATCAAGACAGGAAGAAATCATAAATCCGTAGAGCAAACAGGAGGAAGACTGTGAGGTTAATAGTGAGCCGGATTATTAAAGCAACTCTTTGAAAGTGTTTAAAAAGGACAGTTTTAGAACGACTCGGCAGATATAATCTCATCCAAGCGACACTTTTGTTCCTTTGTATCAAACAGAGCTGACTCTGATACCTCAGGATTCCTGCTGCCTCCAATGAGAGACAAGAACACAGAGCTAGCCTGGGTATTTCCCCATGTCCGGCAGTAAATATTGTTTTTATTACCCAATTAGGGAACATTTCAGTAAATTAGATTTGTAGTGGCGCTCCTGTCAGCTCACATGCACCACGGTTTTACTTTACAACAACGGTCTCAGCCAAGAAACCCGATTGCTTTATCAGTGGCAGTCATGCAGAGGCAGTCACGGAGGTCGAGGGTTCAGCTGCTACAACGTGTTTGAGCAAGGCACTGAACACCCAGTGTGCCTCTGTGCAGGTTTAAAGGAACAGTTTAGTCCAGAACAATATGGATTGTAAAAACCTCTCTATGGTCACTAGAAAGAGTTTTCTATGGAATGGGGTAGAGCTACGGAAGCTGAGAACAGTTACCTCAGGTTCTCAACTTGTTACCTTGAGAAAACAAAAAGGTTCTTTCCTCTTCATTAATCAGAGATCATGAATACAACGTCGGCCACATAGAGAGAACTATTGTTAATTAACTTGTTATCTCGAGATAACGGCATTAAAATAAATGATTGCGAGCGCGGCCGTTCTGGGAGAGCAGAGCGCACAACAGATTTGAAAGCACATCGGTATGAACGGACTCCGATGGAGAGCGAACGAAAGACGGCAAAAAAAAGGTACAAATAACGTCCGGAATACTAATGCAGCATCATCCAAACGTCTCTTATCCGTTCCTGGGCTCAAATCCAAACACAACAACTTTTGGGAAACCATTGCTAAGCAAAGCCTGAGCCACGGCAGGATAATCTGAAAGTACTAAATGTAGGTTTTTTTGGGGCATTTTGTAGCCTCCTTTGCTGTCTTTCGTTCGCTCTCCATCGAAGTCTGTTCATACTGACGTGCTTTAATTCTTTTGTGTGCTCTGCTCTCCTTGAGAAAACAGCCCCGGGAGGTGAGTACTATACGATTTAAAGTGTTTTTGAGGTTAATTACTCCCTTTAACGACGGTAACACGAGCCTCCATGTACAGTCAGTCACAGATATAATACAAGTAGACATCTTTCATTAACTGGCAGTTAGTACAGGTCAAACTGTTTTATTATATTTACAGTATCAGCCCGTCTGCTGTGTGTGTGTGTGTGTGTTTGTGATATTATCCCACTTGAATCATGTCTCGTATTGACAGAGAGGGACCGTAGTGGCTGTGGGTTTGTGAGGAAACACAGAATTGGAGAATTACTCGGTTTCTAGGCAGCAGTGGACTAACGCTGAGTCAGTTATGAGGTGTTTGCTTGTTGTTTTGCTGCGTTACAGATGAGCTAATTGAGTGTAAGAGGAAATGTTGTGTGCGCCGAGCAGCGTGTGTTGTATTAGAGAGCCGTTTACAGAGCAGCTGACGGGGATTAAAGTGAAGAGGGGAGGTTATCTGAGGATGTGGTTTGGCATTTGGTCGCCACAAAAATGTGCCTTTGTCATGTACGAAACCACATCCTGTCCGTGAAGATGAGAGGAACATACATTGACATTGACGTGTCTTTGAGGCCATGAAGTGTTGATTTTATTAATTTTTTACATATCTAACCGAGGTGGTTTGACTCAACAACACTCGACTCAACAAATGACGTGCAAATACATTCACTCTGAACATTCTGTGGTTGTATTGTGAAAAACCTTAATTGGCGCAGCATGACAGTGCACTTCCTCCAAATATGGAGGCGACAGCTGTGAGCAAGTCTTCTTCAATGAATGCTCCAAATAAACAAAGACAAAACTAACGTTATTGTCTCGTCTTAAACTTTGATTTTTGACAGATGCCTCTTTGCAGGTTATTCGAAAATAAACAAAAAATAAATCTTGATGTTTAAATCATCTTGATTTGGACATTTCTCAATTGACAATTGACGTTTAAATAGATTTGGACTTGAGTCACTTTGAGACTGTGTCCGGATTGACTTGGTCTTGAGACTAAACTGGGACTTACGCTCGTGGACTTTAGACTTGACTTAAGGCTATAAAAGACTAAATAACCTGAATGCATCTTGAATTAATATATTGAATTACAAGACTTGAGTTTGGACTTGGATCTGTCTCAAATATTTTGACGCTTGACTTTAACACATTTGGTTAAACTTAGCTTGGACTTGTCGCCATGGAGTGTGACTTTTGCCTTGGACTTGTCTCTAAAGGACTTGAACTTGTCCTGCTTGCCTTTGCCTGGTGACTTGGCTTTAACTTTTCTTAAATGACTTGAACTCGTTTTGAGTTTGACTTTTGTCTTTTTCTTCTTAAATGACTTGATCGTGGACTTGGACTTGTCTTAGTCGACTTTGATTTAAAAGTGTTACATTCTGAATTCAGCGTGTATCTAGGATTGTGGCATTGCCTCCACATGGCTCTCAACATGGAGGCGGCTAGCAGCTAACAGTGCTAACAGTGCTAACAATGTTTCTGAAATGACTTGAGACCTGACTTGTCTATTTCTTTAGTGGGTTTACTTGATATGGATTTTTCCCGAAGACTTTTACGTTTTAATTGTCCTAAAGTAATTTGGACTTGTCCTAACTATTTCTTTAAATATGTGTCCTGATCCAAAGTTAAACAAGGCAAACAGAATACATTACAGCCCTCAGAGTCCTTTAACATCAGGAGTGTGTTTGTCTGATGAGGAGAGAGTCACTGTGTGAAAGTCGGTCTTTGTTTATTTTTACTTTAAAGGTGTGAGTGTGTGTGTGAATGAGTGTGTGAGTATGCACGTGTGTGTGAGTATGCACGTGTGTGTGTGTGTGTGTGAGTGTCTGTCTGACTGCGAGGGACTCAGAGCGAGCGAGTCAATCTGCGTCTACTTTCCTGTCGAAGTGACGACTCTCTCCACAACGTCTTCGCCTTATCTCATGTTGACTCACAGTACAACCACAAGGTGTTTCCACCTGGGCTACACACACACACACACACACACACACACACACACACACACACACACACGCCTCCTCGACACCCCTCAGACATAACACAATCACCTCAGCACTTGCCTCATCGAGGGAGGGAGAGGAGAAAATGAGAAAGAGATAAAAGAAGTCAGACATTTGAGGACAGAGTCATCAGAGAGGAATGAATGGAAAATATTCTGTGTGTGTGTGTGTGTGTGTGTGTGTGTGCGTGTGTGTGTGTGTGTGCATGTGTGTGTGCTTGCTGGTCCTCGTCCCTGGTTACTTGCATGATAATTACCTGAGCAGCTCTGTGATTAGACTCACATCAGAGCAGAGCGAATGACGAGCGACCGGGACTCGTAAAAGCACCAACGCGCACACACACACACACACACACACACACACACACACACACACACACACACACACACACACACACACTCAATCTAAAATGCACAGACTGGCACACAGTGGACTTTGTGTCCTATACTCAACTTGCCGTCAGCAAGAGCAAACAAGCAGCCACTTGATAGCTATAGAGCTATAGAGCTATAGAGCTTACTCGCTAGCTTGCAGTGCTGCCTAATATAACGACTCTCAAAAACAAAGCCTTCGCATGGCGAAGAAACACGCTCTCACAGAGAATTAAGGCATCAACATGGGCTGAAACAGATCGAGGTCCACCTTTTATCTATAAACCACACAAAGGTACGGTAGTCGGAACCCAGATGGAACACTTTACTGCTCTTTTCTACCTTGACTATGTCATTCTGGGCAGTTAGGAGTCCAGTATTCTCTCTCTTTTTGGTCTCCACCTCCTCCTGAGAGAAACGCATCATGTCCCTGTAGCTGCTAAACGCTCCGCTGTGTTCACCAGCCGGTTGCTAACTTTGTCTCTCGTTTGGTGCCGGGAAAGTTGTCGTGTCATTAGCTGCATGACTGCAACGGACGTGCTTGAAGACGTAACATGAAACGCGCTGAAACGTTATTAGAAATGCTCGATAAACGCACAAACCTTTTGAACAACTCTCCTTTATTGTACATCTGTATGGAGACACATTGTTGGAGATCATTTCCATGGTCTGTTTTCAGTTATCCTGTTTGTTGTGACCTCTGACAACAGGTATCTTGACTATTGTCACAATAGATACTCCGTCATGTTCACAGTTACAGATTACTCCTCTTTAAAGGAGCAAAGAGCCAACATGTCCTCCTGCTTGTTACAAAAACAAACATTTTTACCCCAAAGATGTGAATCCAAAGCTGGTTCCCACGAGAACAGAAGCACAAGGCAACACACACACACACACACACACACACACACACACACACACACACACACACGTGGAGCAGTTTTTAGTGTGCAGTTTAATTAGAAGGGGGACGTCCTCCGTGTCCTCAGTGTCCTATTGTGCCTCCGCTCAGTGAAGTTAAACAGAGTCAGAGCCCACAGCATCTGTCTCCTGTGTTTATGGTAAACAAAGGTTACAATGAGCACAGCGCGACCTGCACACACACACACACACACACACACACACACACACACACACACACACACACACACAGGTCGGTCTCCCACCTACAGACAGATGTGCTCCGGATGAGTCACACTGAGAGCTAATTCTCTCCTACATTTCCCACAACTGCTGTGTGTTGTATATTGAAGACGCATATTACATTACACTGCTGCTGCTGGGGTGTGTGTGTGTGTGTGTGTGTGTGTGTGTGTGTGTGTGCGCGCGCACCAGTTCAACCTTGTCTTCCATGCATTTCACAAACATGCAGCTATTTATTGCTGAAACCTCCGTCATCACAGGTGATCATGACTCATCATCTGATTTTACATGATTGATGACTCACCCTATAAGTCAGTCTATCCATCACAAGCGGACTCAGAGGTTGAGAAGGTGGACGTGTTGTGTCGTGTGTGTGTGTGTGTGTGTGTGTGTGTGTGTTACTGTGGTTGTAAAGTAGTGTAAGTAGAAACACACACTTCAAATGTACTAATATTTTGTAGTTGCCGCTCGTTGTTCGACAGTAAAGTGAGCTTTTACAGTGCGAGCGTCTGTCTCTGCTGACGGGAAAATGCAAAACGGATAACTGTAGATGTGATATCTTTTTAATGCTAACAAGCATCAAGAGACCACTAGCTTGTTAGCTGCAGGCCTGAAGCAGCCGCTGGGGGTACCGTGTGTGTGTGTGTGTGTGTGTGTGTGTGGGTGGTGAAGTAAGATAGAATGAGATATGATTAACTTTATTGATCCCTGAAGGAAGATTCAGTCATAGCAGCAGCAGACAGTAGACGAGTAGATTGGTCTACTGAGACCAAGAAGCTAATAAGGACTGAAATATAAAAGTTAATAATCCCTCAGAATCATGTTCATAATGACGGTGTCTCTGTGATGCTGGTATTATGCTCCACCCTAATGAGCAAAATGGGATTTGTTTTTATGATCGCAAACAACAGATTACATTGATAGTCGGGTTGTTCTGCTCTCAAACATCTCTAGATGTATAGACTATGGAAGCTGAAAGCTTTCAAGAGTCTTCTCAAGATAAGAAGTGGCGCATGCTGCGTAGCCACCTCAAAGGAATGAAGCCATGGTTATTATGATGAACACCAGGACTAACTATCCATTCACTCCTACTCCTATTCTTTGTGATCAATCGGTGGTCTGCAGGGTTTTTAACTCCACCTTCTAGTATCGTCTCAGCTCGCCAAAAAAGTAATACCAGTAGTAGTAGTAGTAGTAGTAGTAGTAGTAGTAGTAGTAGTAGTAGTAGTGGTGCAGGTACTATATCCACTTTTGCTTTTGGTACCCAAAAACCCCCAAAAACAGCGAGTTGACGTGAATAGAGCCGTGTTGCACCATGCAGTGTGAATGTGACATTAAGACGTTTTATTTTTTTATGACTGCACCATTATGTCAGACTGATTGAATTATGTTTTGTCTATATTTGACCTGGGCTTTCTAAAAGTCCTCGGCATCAGAAGTCAATTAACCCAAATAGAAGTCACATTAAATATTGACGCCGTCCAAATCAGATCATTTGGTTCCGCTCTCATTGCGCCTTATGTTTCCTTAATAAATGTTTATTGACAGTTTGACCCTCTAATGCTGAGCCTCGTTCCTCGGGGAACACCGGGAGCAGCTCTCTGATTGGCTGGAGGTTTGTCAGCGACACAGTCGGGGTGTTTCCATTGAGCCCACATAAGAAGTGTGTATGTCTATAGCTGAGGTCAGAGGTCAGCAAGTGACTCCGCCTCCTCCTCCCGCCTCCTCCTCCCGCCTCCTCCTCCCGCCTCCTTTTTTGTCTCCTCGTCCTCTGGTGTTAAACTGACACATCTGTCGGGCCCCCGGCCGAGCCTCCTCTTTACTGGAGCAGAAGGGAGGAGGAGGAGGAGGAGGAGGAGGAGGAGGAGGAAGAATGGAGCTCGTGCCTTCACACAAGACTCCTGACACACACTCCATCTGGCCCGTGTCTCAACAGATGCTCCTGACACAGACTTCACACACACACACACACACACACACACACACACACACACACACACAGATCCTCATACAACGGTTCGTATGACATCCTACTAAATGTTACTCCTCTTTTTTTCATATTTAGGCTCGTTACATGCATACGGTCTTTTCAAAATAAACTTCTGTCTTCACAGGAAGCTCAGTTGGGTTTAGACAACAAAACTACTGAGCTAGGTTTGGGAAAAGATGGTGGTTTGGGTTCAAATAACCACGGAAGTGCTGCTACCGAAGTTCACAAGTTAGTGCGACCGCTGTTTGTTGGACTCGGCCACCTCTCCTGCTTCAGAATGTTTACACTTCCTCCTGTAAGAATACGTGGATAACATGCAAAGACTGATTGTGGGACATCTAGTGCATTATTGCTACGAGTGCTGGTTGAGACCAGTCTGCAGACGACACGCGTGCACTGTGAATACAAACTGAGACACACACACACACACACACACACACACACACACACACACACACACACACACACACACACACACACACACACACAGCCCTTGTGGCAGCAGGTTTGTCCTTTTCATGCCTCCATAAGTCAATCAGTCCCTCCCACTCACCCAAGAGAAGCAATTATAGCAATTCAAAGTCAGCTCTTGCTCCTCCCCCGCCTCTCACTATTACCCCCCCCCCCCCCCCCCCCCAGATTGCAGGCATTATTAGAAACCGACAAAAAGGTCGCTGGGCAAAGCCTCGCCTCTTTGCTTTGTCTGGATTCCTCCACATTCCTGCACACTTGAATGTGAATTCTCTCTGACTTTTACAAACACGATGCAGACGTTAGCGTTGAAGGGTTCAGACGCCTCTTTTAACTATCGGCTGGATAATTTCACTGCAAACTGGACATTGTTTTTGGCTTATTCTTCTCTCTCCTCAACTGACATGAACACTTCTCGTTGTGAGCAGAAAAGACAACTACGAACATGGAGAGCCCGAAGCAGAGAGTCAATACAGTGCAAGATGAACGGACCTCCATCTTTGCAGTTTGTTATAAAGAAGTCTAACGTTATTTGGATTTTTTTCAAAAGTTAAAAGCTGTAAAAAAGGACGCTTGTCGAGCAGTATCTACTTTGCTTCATGGTGATGATGTGAGGGCTTTGACAAACGCATGTTCACACAACCACAGAAATTGCATTTGAAACGAGCAATAACGAAACCGCGTGTTTTCTGGCTCGTTGCTGCCGATCATAAAAAAATGTTGATTTGCTCTACTTGTTCCCGGCCTTTTCCCCGAAATGTGAGAACGCAGAGGCGTTCGTCACGTCACCCGGCAGACGTTCATCATCTCGTCAAAGACGTCGCCGACACAGCGGCCGCTCCGAGCTCCATTTCAGCCTGACGTAGTGAAGCCGAGGATGCTGACAGTGATTTACAAAAATGATCCAGAAGAGCGAGGTCCTGTGTGGTTGTCACCTTTAAGAGTTGGACTCCCTCGGTGTAGCGCTGAGTTTTGTGTTAATGTTGTGTTGCTACCCACGCTGGAAAATGCATGCGCTGACACCAGGGAAGAGTTGATGTTATTCAATGTCAGCGTGGGAGAGGAAATGTAGGAACAAAGAAAAGCCCGATTTATAGCAAGAGAGAATCACTGCTGTGGGTTTTTTTCTCAATTAGCATGCTGCAGCAGGGTCAGAGGGAGGCTGCTCCACGCTGAGCATCTAAATGTAGGAAACGGAAGCTTTGGAAGTTTTAATGGAGTGAGTGTGTTTGTGTGTGAGAGAGGGAGCTTAGGGAAAGTGGGGGGGGAGGCTCGGAGAGATGAGCGATAATGCTGAGTCATATTGTACCGAGTCGCTCTGACCCAGTTCTCACTCGCATCCTATTTGCCATCACAATTTATTCATTCGACACAGCGCCGGTACTTTCTCAGAGATGCGGCTCTTAATAATGCATGTCGAGCCAAAGTGGAATTGGGAAAACGAAGCCCAAAAAAAAAAAAAAAAGGCTGAGAGATATTGAAAGCGCATCCATTTCCCTGTTGCTCTACACTCCATGTGCACTTTTAATGAAATCGCAGAACAACGCGTCAGTCTGGGGAAATGTTTTATTCTGTGACTTAAAATTGAGTCTGACTTGTGATGCCTCCACACCGTGGATGCTGGCATTATGGTTTCAATTTGTCCGTCAGTCCGTACAAAGCGGCGACCTCCAGGGCCCAAAGTGGATCAAATGTCCACTTGAGCCTCCAAAAGTGAGTCAATCTCAGGCGTCTTAAAGCGTCTTCACGCTGCATTCTCTCTAGTGTCCACCAGGGGGCGACTCCTCTGGTTGTATAGAAGTCTAGTCTAAAATGACTCTACTTCTCTCTTGATTTATTCCCTCAGTAAACATTGTAAACATGAGTTTATGGTCTCAATCTCTAGTTTACAGTCTTCTTCAATACAGCATGATGTTCATTTAGTACATTATGGAACATTTAGAGTCAAACAGACCATAAAGCAGGGGATGATTTAGGGGCGGGGCTACACAGTGATTGACAGGTGTCTTACCAGAGACGTATAAGCGTCTCTACGTCACTCCTCCTCAGTCCAAATACGGTAACTTCTGTTTACTGGTTGCAAAAACAACATATTCCAAGATGGCGACGGCAAAATTGCCGAACTCGAGGCTTCACATTACGGAGTCCACAAACCATCACCGACTTTACTGCAGAAATAATCATGTTTACAGCTTGGTACAAAAAACGGTTTTGGTCTCTATAGCTTACTTCCTCGTTCACGACGGCTGTACGGTGAGTAGATCTTTGATAACTCATGAGCTTGAATTATATTAAGGCTTGAATTTAGGCACGATTGAGGGCGTGGCCGCTTTGAGTGACAGGTGGGTGTGGTCTCATGTCCGCTAGCTTTCTAGCTGTCGTCATTGCTGCCTCAACCGGGCCGCCTCGGCTCCATCGACGATGACTGACAGGAGGGTGACGGGCGTAGAGACGCCCACTTTGAGCTTCACAACGGCTCTTCAGAAAGCTTTCTGAGAATATGTCCATATTTTATACAGTCTGTGGTCTTATGGTATAATCAGGAAAATGTGGACGAGCAAATGTGTACATTAAAATATAATATAAGGAATAGCAGCAACATTTGAGAACCTTAACATGTCATTTTTGCACAAAAAATGACTTCAAAGGAGTAATTGGCAATTAATTGTGTGTCAATTGATGAACTGTTTCTCATTATATATACTGTCGGTTAGTTCAATAAAACATATATAAGCTCTTCATACGGTTTCTATGCAAACATCTACTAAGGCTGTCGGATAAAGTGGAAAAAAATGGAAGTACCTCTTACTTAAGTAGTTAGAGTAAATGTACATATATTGTTACCAGCTAGAACAAAGACACAGTGAAGTTTTACTTAAAAATCCTCTTTCTTTGTCTCATTCTCTTATCTGATGCTTTACTAACTAGAATACACATGTTCATCAGAGGCTGCTCACGCTGTTCCAGGATTCACATCTTATTTGGATTTTCACACAGCACAAGGCACTCTGGGTAAATGTGTTAGTTAAATGACTACAGTGCAAAATGAACGGGGACTTGGGCCTCTCTTATCTGAATCTCACGGTGAAGAAAATCAAGCTGACGCATAAAGAAGCCGCTGAGGAAACGAGACGGGCGCATCACATCGCCGCTTTATCCTCGCCGGGTTCACAGGCGGGTCTGGAAAGTCTGCGAGAAACCAGGTTGACGACTTGAAGGGTTTGAAAACTTTTGGCATCTCACAATAGAGTCGATCTCATCCTCTGTCTGCAGACGAGGCGGGCTCTTCAAACTCCAGTCAACGGATGCAAGTAGGAAGAATAAAATAAATATTTCGACAACTGTCAAATGGATTATAATGAAATGAGATGCAAACATTCAAGATCCTCAGAGGTCATCGGGTCAAAATTTTAATTTCTGCGTTGCTTTGGTTGATAGACGCGACGTCACCTATTGGTTTGTGGACTGACGTTTTGAAGCCTCCAGTTTGCGTTTTTGGCCGGCGCCATCTTGACTTTTTGCTCTGGTATTTAGGTATTTAGTTCTAGTAGGCTATAGTTAGCATGCTAACAGGCTAGACTAAGATGATATACATGGTCAAAATGAAACCAGCTGAACATGATCAGCATGTTAGCGATGTCATACAGAGCATGTTGGTGATGTTAGCATGTAGCTCAAAGCTAGCTGTGCCTTAGCACAGCTTCACAGAGCTGCTAGCGTGACAGTAGACCAGAGACTGTGTAGAAGAAGTGGACGTACTCGTCCTGACGTCCCTCGTTGGTTTTTGGACTGCCGTGTTGAAGCCATAGGCTCGGCGTATTGGCTGTCGTCATCTTGGTTTTTGCAACCAGTGAACAGAAGTGACAATAGTTGGAATGAGTGACGTAGAGACGCCGTATATGTCTCTGGTAGAGACCTGTCAATCGCAAGGTAGCCCCGCCCCTAAAGCATCCCCTGCTTTATGGTCTGTTAGACTATAAGTTACTAAATGAACATCATGCTGTATTGAAGACTTGGAACTAGAGATTGAGACCATAAACTCTTTATGGTTTACTGAGTTAACAATCTTTTTAAACTACTGAACATTTTTCGATCTGTGCCCGAACATCAAAACAAAGAACAATCTGTGGCGGACATGAAGAATATCCTGTAAGTTAAAAAGGCTCTGATCTCTCCACTCGTCTCTTTTTGTGTGTCCATCAGCAGCTCTCCTCAGCTTCACAAAGGCCCTGAAGCAACACTTTGAATCCCTCACCTGCCTACTTTGGATAACAGCGTCAGCCAAATGCTTAAAATGTAAATGTGGCTCCAAATTCATTTTTTTTTCTACTCCCACCAGTGTATTTTATATTCATCACCTTCCAGCTGTCTCCTCCAGGCCGGAGGGACGCCTCGGAGGAATTGGCCGAGTAAATCATAGTTTTGGGGCCTTTGGGAACAAGTGATTTTCTTATGACGAAAGGCCATCTGGAGCTTTGATCTATACCATATTGTGCCATATTAACTTAGTAATGTAGAAGGCGTGCTGTCTACGCACACAACTACATATTACACATATTTTCAAACTGTGAGAAAGCTCTGGAAGGATTCAGCAGAGTCAAAAAATCCTGCTTTTATATTTTTTTAAATGTCTCACGGTCCCAAGAGTCTCAAGTGGGAGTTAACCACGGATAGTGTGTATTTATAAATTTCACAGTAAAAATAAAAGGATCCTCACTAACTAAAGACCACAGAGAGGAAAGTGTGACGGCTTGGGGTTCAGATACTACCAGGTGTGAATGGGTCGTAGTGACAATCTGTGAAGCTAAATGTTGATTCTGATCCAGGCATTGCTTGAACATTGTTGCTATATGCAAATAGCAATCTCCTTCTTTCTTCTCTCCTGGATGACTGGAGTGGATTTAACCTCTGAAAATCAACCGTGAGTCAGTGGGACTCCCCCAGTCAAGAGGCAGGTGTTCTTTGTGTTTTCTGTTCTTGGAGCCGACGTCTTTTATCTGCTTTAACGCCTCATCAAACGCCGCCTACTTCTTGACTTCATGTCTTTGTTTTGTTTTTTGTTTTTTTCTCTTGTGTTGCAAAGCAGATCACAGGACAAAACCTGCCACACAAATACAGTTTGACTGATTGATTATCAAAAGTTTTTGGCAGGCGCCAGCCCCCCCCCCCATCGGGTTTCAGCCAATCGGTATTCAGCTCTGGATCTGACCTGTCTGCACGCTCTCAGTGGAGGCGTCGGACATTTGATCTGCCTACACGGCCACTGAACATTCAGGCATACTGAAGCATGTTTGGGTGGGTTTGGGATCCTCCTGTGTGTGTGTGTGTGTGTGTGTGTGTGTGTGTGTGTGCGTGTGGGAGTAAGTGCACTGTTGTGCTTCTCACAATGGGTCATAAATTCAGGAGACTCCCCCTCAGGCCTTGCTCATGATGGCACACTTGGTACACACACACACACACACACACACACACACACACACACACACACCAGATGACCTCAGAAAGAAAGAGTTCAGGCTGCAGATGTCTGTTTGCCGGAGGTGGTGAATATGTGTGTTTGTATGTGTGTGTGTGTGTGTCGCCCCCTGACCCCAGCACACACCCGGCAAACACACACACTTTCACCTCCCGTAACCCCGACTAACCTCAGCGACACACACTCCTCTCCCCCGGCAAAGCTGCGAGGGCTTTGTGTTCTCGTCTAACTCCCCAACAGGACTGTAGCTGAAGGTTGAACTGTTTTGATTTCACAGAGTTCAAGTCATTTATTTTTAGACCTCATTTGCCAGTTGCTTAATTGAGCATTTTTTTTTTTTTTTTTTTTACAGTACAATTCGATTTAGTCAAACTAAGTCTGTCAGAATAAGTTTAGTTGCTAAAATGTCCATCATGCGCCAAAATAAAATAAAATATAAAGCGTCCCCTGCTTTATGGTGTGTTTGACTCTAAATGGAGCATAATGTACTAAATGAACATCATGCTGTATTGAAGAAGACTGTAGACTAGAGATTGAGACCATAAACTCATGTTTACAATGTTTACTGAGGGAATAAATCAAGAGAGAAGTAGAGTCATTTTAGACTAGACTTCTATACAACCAGAGGAGTCGCCCCCTGGTGGACACTAGAGAGAATGCAGCTTTAAAGACTTCAGCATCGGCTTCACTCATCAGAACAAGAGGTTGCCGCCTGCTGCAGGCGCTGTCCATAAAAACTTGACCAGAAGGGAAATATACTGTAAATATATATATATATATATATTATATCCAATGTGATGGATTATTGCTTTAAACAAGAAAACAACTACTTCAAGTAAATTTCTCAGGTGAACATTTCAGATATGCAGAGAGGATCCATTTCTTCTGCATGCATATCACACTGTATGCTGCACATGTGCATGCCTTTCTTTTTTCATCATTATTCTCTTTGTCACACACACACACACACACACACACACACACACACACACACATACATACACACATGTGAAGAAGTACTCACCTCACACCGAAGAGTACTCATAAATACTACAGCAGAAATACCCACGTACACGTATTGCCTATAAATATGCAGAGCATCGCTGCGGGGGAATACGCAGGGTCACAGTGCAAGTGATGGTGTGGGTTAGATAAGAGTGTGTGTGTGTGTGTGTGTGTGTGTGTGTGTGTGTGTGTGTGTGTGTGTGTGTGTGCGTGTGCGTGTGTGTGTGTGTGTGGTGATACTCATCTTGTGGGAACACCACAAGGCAAAACATCTCTACCACTGTAATCATGACATACAAATTGCGGATCAGAATCATTAATGTTTTATTTTCTTGAAATAACTTCCTGTAAGTGAAACGATAAACTAACTAATTCATCTGTAAGAATTAAAAAACAAACTGGTTCACACATATAATTCATTATGTTTTAGATTTCACATACATTAGATTATACACTAACATTATTTGTGGAACAATAATTTCTCCTTCAGGTTCCCCACTGCTGGTCCATTTAGAGTCAAACAGACCATAAAGCAGGGCATGCTTTAGGGGCGGGGCTACACGGTGATTGACAGGTCTCTACCAGAGTCGTATCCGGGCATCACTACGTCATTCCTCCGCATTCCAAATATGGTCACTTCCGTTCATCGGTTGCAAAAAAACCCAAAATGGCGACGGCCGTAATCCAAGATGGCGACGGCCGTAATCCAAGATGGCGACGGCAAAATCACCGAACTCGAGGCTTCAAAACATCAGTCCACAAACCAATGTGTGATGTCACGATGACCACGCCCACTGTTTGAATGGCGGTCAAGGGCGATGGACGGGTCAAACAAACACAGGACTTCATGGAGACAACAAAAGTCAACACTGACTGATTTACTTTTATACTTATTTTAGGCCCAAATAACGATCTTTTCCTAAACCTAACCAGGTAGTGTTGTTACCTAAACCGTAAGTTGTTTTGTTTCAATTCACAGCATCAGGTTTCTCTCTGTCTCATGACATGGTGTGTGCAGTTTGGCCAACCCGTTCACACAGAAATACGTCAAATGGCCACGACCTGCTAACCGTGTATTTAGGTGGTGGTGGTGGCGGCACGTCATGTGTTAGAAGGACCTGCTGTGTGCCTTCTGTAATTGTCAAACATGGCGTCATTCATTAGCCCGGTTGCTCGCTGCATACTTCTACACACTCCGGACGACCGGTCTCGGCTGCTGCGGCTGATTATGCGGCTGTGTTGTGAACCGGCGGCGGGTCTGTCTTTTGTTAGCCGCCGGTCCTCCGGGGGTTAATGACCTAGAAGCCGTCATCTCCTTATCCTGCTGAGATGAAAAGAGACATTGTTTACACACATCTGCCTTCAAAGGGGACGGCGCCCAAATTAGAAGCAGCAAGTCAAACAGTATGCAGATGAGGCAGCTGAATGGGGTGAATAGACGCCTCCCGACTGGAGGAGCGCACGCCTTCGCCCTCCTTCGCCTCCTTCGCCTCCTTCGCCTCCTGTGGGTGAGGATAGAGGAGGGAGGGAGCAGAGGCAGGTGCTGTCTCCCTCCCTGCAGAGCTCCTTCATTGTGGTTCCTCTTAAAAAAGGACAGCTGTTGTGTCTCGCTCCCCCTCCAGTGTTAGCTGTTGTGTGTGTGTGTGTGTGTGTGTGTGTGGATGTTTATCAGAGTGTGTGTTTGGTTTCAGCAGGCTGTTAAAGAACCGAGGTGCAGATGTGTTTCTTTCTCAGCTGTTTCGCTGCTGTTCTGGTTCTCTCACCTGGAATAATTCTAACATTTTCTGTCCGTCTTTAACTGTTTTTTAAAATGTAAATTGTAGATTCGGTTCATCTAAAACTTTATCTCAGAGGCAGAGCTGCTTTGGAGCCAGAAGTAATCTCAATGGACAAGTTAAACTGCAGTTTTACCATCAGTACTCCTGTATCGCCTGAGTTAGGGCTGGGCAATATGTCAGTAATGTATTGGAAACGTGATATGAGACTAGATATCATCTTACATTTTGATATCGTAATTTGACAGTCTGTTCCTCGTTTTAAGGGCTGCCTTCCAGTAAAGTGATGGTCTAGCTAATCTATAGGCCTTTACCCACTCAGTGATTACATCCACGTTAGGGTTGTTTATAATAAATCTCATTGTGCAACTATTTTGTGAAAGCAATGATAGTCAACCTTACATTATTGTTTTCAATATTGAAGTATATGTGGACAAAAGCATTGTGATATTTGATTTTCTACACATCGGTCAGCATTGCACTGACCGTAGCTATTTTGGTTAGCTGCTAAGAAATGATTGGTGGCACCTTGCATGGTAGCCTCTGCCATCAGTGCATGAATGGGTGTGAACGGGTGAATGATGACATGAATTACCAAAACTTCCCAAAAAGATGATTAAAAGTCCATAGATACGTTTATTTTGTCACCAGAGCGGATTCACTACCACCCGCCGTTTTGGTGCTTGTTTCGCCGTTGGTTTGTCCGTGTTGCATTTTGAAACGCAACTGATTTTACACATAACAAACTGTTACAGTCAGTTTACATATCCAGCTGTTACAGAGCAACAACTTTAGTCCAATATTCACTTTTCTTTTTGCTCTGTTTTGGTCTCCACCAGCTGCTGAGAACAATATCTGGCCGTAAAACCAAAACTATGACCTGAAAGAGTTGATGATAATAGGTTCGTCACAATAAGCAACCCCTTCTCACATTACACATTCATTTGATCCATTGCTTTTCTGAAAACATATTGATTAGTGTTGCTTAAATAGTCATTGGCTTCGCTCAATCTGTCTCTTCCTTCTCACTCTGCTCTACCCCCCGAAACCTCATTATACTTTCCTCTGTCTGCTTTATTCCATCTCTCTCTCTCTTCTCCCATCTCCTCTTTAAAAAGCTTTAGGGGTAACAAGCGTGTCTGGGGTTAAGATGAGCCCCCGGTGGGCCGACAGTCTGCCCCTTTGTCTCCTCCCAGAGCCCAGATGCCTCCATTCGCCCCTCCGGTGTGTTGGAATGACCACATCGGCATCGGTGGAATGGCACCAGGAATTTCTATTGTGTTTGCCCTGCTTAGCCTCCCCCCATGCTGGCAGCCACCGTCCTCACCCCTCCACCCTCCACCCTCCACCCCGCTAATTTAATCAGCTCAGGCTAGGAAAACACACAGGGCATCGGTAGGAACGTCATTGTTTGTCCCAAATGTGAGCAGGCAGCTGATGGGGTAATGGTCTGTGGGAATGTGTCCAGAATGTTTTGGGTGACACAAACTTTTAGGCATTGCGGTATTCTAATTATGTGGGCCAAACAGGAAACTCATTCATTGGAAAGTGTCCAAATTCCATATCATGTAGAAGTTATTTTTCAGATGACCAAATCAAGTTCCGCTTGCTCAAAATGTCAGTTTAGATATTAAAGATTTTTAGTTTTTAACCTAAAGAGTTTTTCGAATGAATCCTCATGACACGGCAATCCAGTTAATAGTTGTTGGGAAGCTTCCGTTTGGACCAAAGTGTTGGATCTGCTGATCAACATTCCGAGAGCCAGGATGCCAGCGCAGCTAAAAAAAACCATACAAAGAATTACAGGGCTCCACGGTAAGGGTTGCCAGTTTGCTATTGGCAACCATTTTGAGAAGTTGGCAAACCGATTCTTGGCCACTTTTTAACGTATAAAAATAGGGACAGCAAACAGCACGATGTGCTGCCTAACGAACACGAATGTTGGTGTCACTTGAGGGACCAACAATCGAAGGCTTCAATGCTGTCTGGCCATCAGGGCCTGGAGAGAGGATGCATAAATGTTTGGACAAAAGCAATAAAGCAATATATACAATAAGCAATATTCCATCCAATCGTTGTTCTCTGCATCGTTTTCTGCCACTTGAGGTTTGACTAGAGATCTTTTAAAAACGCAATTTTGTTAATTTATTGTATCCGACCAGGCGGCAGCCTCCAGTTCTGAAAAGTGAAGTCAAAGCTTCATGTGTTAAAGCTGCATTCTCTCTAGTGTCCACCAGGGGGCGACTCCTCTGGTTGTATAGAAGTCTAGTCTAAAATGACTCTACTTCTCTCTTGATTTATTCCCTCAGTAAACATTGTAAACATGAGTTTATGATCTCAATCTCTAGTTTACAGTCTTCTTCAATACAGCATGATGTTCATTTAGTACATTATGCTCCATTTAGAGTCAAACAGAACCATAAAGCAGGGGATGATTTAGGGGCGGGGCTACACGCTGATTGACAGGTCTCTACCACCTCTGTGTAGTTCTGTAAATTATCAGTTAAAACACAAACTAGAAGAATGTTATTCGGTTATTGTATTAAAGCTTTAATTCCTTTACGTCCCATTTTTATTATTAAGCTGGTGAATAATTGTATAGTATCTTAATTACTCAAAATATAGAATACTTTCAGTTTCGGCAACCAGGCCTGACACAGCAGAGACTCTGAGAATCAGACCTCCCTGTGGTTTTCCTATCGCTTCATTCTGTTCAGATTTAGCTTTCCAAAATAAGCTTCAGTAGATTCACTGAATGCCAATGCAACATACTTTATATTCATTCAACAATGGGGATTTAAAAGCCTTAGTCTTGGTGTACCGAGGGGGGGGATTTATTACATTAAGTTGATTAAGACAGTAATGGATGTCAATTGCCATTACCGTCATGGTTCATTACATTATTATGACTTTATTACATTAACAGCTGTAACAAAGCTTTACAGTCGCTCTGCATGGGAGCGTGAGGCTCTAATGTAGAAGTCCTCACACACACGATCACTACATCATGTTGTGACACAGAAAACGGTCACATCTCCATCTAAATTACAGCACAAAGCAGCCTGGCAGCACAGCGTCGCTGTGTTAAGTGTTGTGTCGTTTTGAGGACTTCAGTCTTCATTTGTCAAAGAAAAACAAACATCCGCCTTCCAGCCACACGACCACGCCAGCCTCCATCCGCCGCCGTCCCTCCCGACCGTCTCTGACAGCCTGACGGCTGATGTGTCAGCGAGCTCACAGCCCAACAATGGCTCTAAAAGAAACGGCCTCACATGCAGTCAGACACCAGAACAAAGTAAGACGTGTGTGTGTGTGTGTGTGTGTGTGTGTGTGTGTGTGTGTCGGAGCCAATGCTCCTTTTCTTTTTCTCTCGATGAATTGATTGTTTTCGCCAGACGTCAGCCTCCACCGTGCGAAGTGATGAACGGGTGATTAATGTGGCCGGGATACGGAGCAAATCAATTTCTGGTGACCCTCCTTGTAGCGGTGTGACCCAGAAGGTAAAGCGCGTGGGAGTCGTGCACGTCGGGGGGGTGGGGGGGTGATGTGTAGGCCAGGCACCCACCGGGAGCTGCACCTGCGTTATAGCACCATTTACATTTTATTTCAACATGTATTGTTTTTATCGATTGGAGGTTCTGTGTCTGTTATAGTCTCCTGGAAGCCTTCTTTCATTTTCTCCCTCCCACGCTCTCGTCGGGTCGATCCTGGCTCTGCCATCATCGGTGTGTGGAAGTGCTCCAATGTTCCGATCCTGGCGGGCAGGTGGCGCCTCAGTATGAACGTGTCCACTGGCCGTTTCCCTCTGCGCTGTGTTGAGACAGCGTTGACCTTTGTGCAGGGCAGCACTGAGTTAACTCTTTTATTTACCTTTTCTTGTTTTTGTCCGACCCTCTGAGTCAGCATCCAAACGGCTCCAACACAGAGGTTCCTATCCTCTATGTTGTTCATGCTTTTCTACATCCAGCTTCCCTTTGTTGTTGCATTGCATTGTTGTTGACTTCCCGGCACAGCTTCGCTTCAGCAGGATAGTAGATCAAGGTCACGCATCACATTGAACAGCGCGGATCAATTTGGCCAGAAAACCATTTTTTTCAGGTTGAAAAAGCTGAATTTTAAAGGTTTTCTGTCTGAATCTGCAGACTGAGCCCCACAAAGGGACGCTGAAGCATCCCCCCCCCCTTCATTAACCAGCATCAAGGTGCCCTTGAGCAAGGTGCTTCACCCCCCCCCCACACTGCTGCAGTGCATCTGCTCAGTGGTCAACCGCACATGACTTTGGCTGAACAGGGCAGATCCCAGTCGTGTGTGTGTGTGTGTGTGTGTGTGTGTGTGTGAATGACTCTAATGAGCAACAACATCACAGAAATCATGTGCCGCTACAGGCTGTAAACAAGCTCACCAGCTGCACTGAAGCAACTTTTAGTCGATGCTTACAGACATTTTACTCTCAGTTTGCCTCGTTTTGCATCAATGCAGGAGTTCCTCCTCTCTCTCTGATTTACCATCTCTCTCATACCTGCATACTTCCACATGTAGATAACTGTTGTTCAACGTTTCAACGTTCTTACGGAAAGTTACTCCTTTTTTTTGGTGCGTTTTCCTACAAAAGCCAGCAACACGTGTCCACTTCCGCTTGTTACGTGCGCACGGTCTTTTCAAAATAAACTTCCGTCTTCGCAAAACAAACAACTCAGTTCAGGAAACAAAGCTACTAAGTTAGGGTCAGTAAAAGGTCGTGAAATGCTTAAGTAGGTTTAGGCAACAAAGCTACTAGCTAGGCTAAGGAAAGCGTTGTTGTTTGGGTTTAAATGGAAGTGCTGTTGACTTCTCACAAATCATAAATTTGCCTCAGAGGGCTTTTACAGTCCTCTGTCCCGGAACCCTCACAGCTGAACCCGCTGCATGAACCCAGCCCGTCTCTGTCCCGTCTCTGTCCCGTCAAGACCTGGATTCAACCCGTCCTCGGTGTGTCCTCTCTTTCCGCTCCGCCGCTCCTGCTGACGCAAACCAAGACGAATCGGCGCCGTGGGAGACGATTAATGGGGTTCAGGTGCCGTCCGTCTCCCCTCTTGACTCTCGCGAGCAGAACTCCGCCCCCTGCCCGACCACCGCCACCAGGGAACAATACGGACACGAGCTGCTTCATCAGAATCACTTCGCTTTAGGGTCAGCAAAGGTGAAACGCAGCGAGTCTGTGAATCAAATCACTGAAATGAAGGTAAAATCACGTGAAGTCAGTATCCTGTTTGTACAAGTGTGTCGTGTTTCATGGTTAATTTACTATAAAATAAATGTTCTATCGAAAAAGATTCAAGTTTATTTATGTTGAAAATAATAACTACATTTTAACTAATTGATTTTCTGACGTTTAAAGAAAAGTAAATTATAAAATGTGCAGCAGAAAGACCTTCTCTCTTTCCTACTTCTCTTCTTTCCTCTTCTCCTTCCTCCTTAACCTCTACCTCCTAATGCCTTGTTTTAATATCTCTCTATTCACCAGCCAATCTCCCTCCTCCTCCTCCTCCTCCTCCTCTCCCCCCCCCCACCCACCGTCCTCCATCATAAATTCAAGAAGATTAATATTTCATCCACCACTTCTCTGGCAGCTTTGGGGAGGAAGTGAGGTGGGGTACCTTATTGGTCACATGGTGCCATGTGCAGATCCAATCATCGCTCACGTCTTTTGTTATGCTTTCAGCTAAAGAGACATTCTGATACTTTATTATGCTCCTGAGGGTTTCAGAGAGGAACGCTGTATGAAAGGGTTTACTCAATTATTCATTTCAACTACAAATGGACTGATTGTGTTTTCCATTTTCCAATGTGTTGGTTAGAAAGAAAAAGAACATTTTAAAATGACCAAACACCAAAGGATTTCTTCAATTAACTTTATTGACTGAAACAAACCCTTCTGACTACTGTGGATAAACATTGAGGTAAAACACAAACGGCTGAGAAATTAACGGCAAAATCTGATTAAATGAGTGTAAAACGTGTCGAGTGCAGATACTTCAAAGTGTAGTACGTGATAGCAACCGAGCAATTATCCTCTTGTTCTGTGTGGCTTGTATAACAATGCTAAGAAGGCCCAGATGTGAGCCCTGCTGAACACCGTTTGGAGACTTTGGACCGAGTGTTTTAGGCAAAGAGGCCCTTTTTCCTGTGACATGTCCCAGTAGGAAAAGCACTGGTGTGAATAAAACCACCCGGTCCTGGTACTGTGCACGCTGACTCAAAGGTCAAGTTTCCATCCAAGTTTAGCACAAACTTGGCAAACAAACGAAATGCACCAACCTCTACTGTTGTGTGACTATTGTGGGTCGTATCAAGAAAAACAGCGGCTGGTAATAATAATTCTCCAGTCGGATACAGAACGTAGTCACTGTGACGGCACACATTGGTTTGGTGCCATATTGGTTTTTGGCCTTCACCATCTTGATTTTTAAGAACAACCGAACGCTGAAGAAGACATTCTTAGGTGACCACGAAGGTTGCAATTAGCTTTCATGAACTGAAAACACCGTGAAAGGGTTAAAGCTCTGAGACGCAAACACGGACAACTCCCACACCAAACAACGCCGTGGTAGAGACCTGTCAATCACAGTAAGCCCCGCCCTAAAGCATACGTCTATATGACTCTAAATGGAGCATAATGTACTAAATGAACATCATGCTGTATTGAAGAAGACTGTAAACTAGAGATTGAGACCATAAACTCATGTTTACAATGTTTACTGAGGGAATAAATCAAGAGAGAAGTAGAGTCATTTTAGACTAGACTTCTATACAACCAGAGGAGTCGCCCCCTGGTGGACACTAGAGAGAATGCAGCTTTAAAGCGTTTCAGCGTTGGCTTCATTTTTCAGATATGTAGAGCATGGAGAACCCTTCAGTTTATGTAAAAACGTAGCAGGTTACAGAGTGGACTTCCAGTGTTTTCTTTTTATAGCGGCAGTGATTTCAGAAACGCTGCTCACATGTGCGGCGCCGGGAAGCGGCGGATTATTCTGTGTAATTGAGTTAACCTGGAACATGAGAGTGAGGTGTTGAGATGGAGAGACCAGGAGGAGGAGGAGGAGGAGGAGGAGAAGGAGGAGGAGGGTGTGAAGGGCTACATTAAGGCTTTTTGTATCCCAGAGAATCAATCTCTCCTCTTTGAGACAACAACAAAGGAGGAAATAGTCACTTATTTCATCATTATGCTTCTGACCGAGCGCCCAAGAGTCAACTCCACGCTGATAATATTTCTCGTGATAATGTCGGGCCTGTAATTACATTCTTAGCCCCGCCCCGATGTTAAAATCGCATTATGCTTTGTTACTGTGGAAACGCAGATTCCAGGAGGCGCATTAACTGTTACATCACAGTGTTCATCACTCTTATTTTTTAATGATGGCGAGGCGGTCTCATAATTAGCAAGCAGTGATGAACAGCTCACTTCACGGGGTTATGTTTGTATGTTTCAGAGGAAGGAACAACAGATTCATTGAAAAGCATATATATATATATACGTATATATATATATATATATATATATATATATATATATATATATACGTATATATATACGTATATATATACGTATATATATATACGTATACGTGTTTATATATATATATATATATATATATATATATATATATATATATATATATGTGTATACGTGTTTATATATACATATATATATATGTATATATATATATATATGTATATATAAACACGTATATATATATATATATATATATATATATACGTGTTTATATATACATATATATATGTATATATATATATATATAAACACGTGTATATATATATATATATATATACCTGTTTATATATATATATATCTGAGTCTGCTCAGTCCCCACAGAACCCTCAAACAAAACTATAATCACACATTTGACCTCTTTTTGATTTCCTCTGGTCATTATTTTTACTATAAAATACCATCGTGTGCATGTTTTTAATTGCGGAGTACAATTTAACTCGTCTTATTTTGTTTGTTTGTTTTTTAAATTGACGTTTGAATTAGCAGTTTTGGCGAAATTCAATCAGCAGCAGCTGAAATCGGCTTGTTACCGGAGACATTTGCACATTCAGGGCTCGTTAGATGAGGGCTGCCGAGGGCCCTAAAGATGCTCTGGATGGGCCCTGCAGCAAAAGCGGAAGCAGCAGAGGGAGTAGTAATAGTAGTTGTCGTTGTGTACTTTTTGGCAGTAGTACCTGGAGCAGATGTAACGGTATAAAGGCAGAGGGTTGTCCTGGGTACTTTCTGTCCACGATGCCCTCTTTCATATTCATGAGCCTTTTTTAGAAGTCAGTTTATGAGAGCAAACCCTGAAGACATGAAGCTTTATGATATGATTTGCAATGGAAACTTTGAATTTCACTAAAACTGAACAGCAACACAAAATGTTTTCTACGACCAGAACTAACTGTTCAAAGCCGAGCCGCTTCGTCCTGAAATACCTGATAAACTGGGACAAATCGCTCCGCAGTGAATTCATTATGTATGAGCGATAAGTCCTCTGTGCCTCTTTGTGAGTAAATGTGAGGAGCGGCAGGGAGACGGGTGACCCCAGCGACCCCGCTGTGACGGGACAGGGACGGTCATCCAGCGCCACCCAGTGGTGGAAACACAGCACTGCATCCTCAGTCAACGTAGACCAATCAGTGCTGTTGATCGTCTTTTTCTTTGCTTCACCCTCACTCCCTAACCAATCATGTCAACAACGTGGTTACACAGGAAGACAGACGACACAATGTATGTTTAAAAAGACGTAGATGTAGTCTAGTCACTCTAGATTCCTGTCTCCCGCTCTCCTTCCCCTTTCTTTCCTCACCCCCTCCTCTCCTTTTCTTTCTCTATTGTCTTCATCCCTCACTCTGATTCTGTTTGTTCCTCTCCGTCCTTACACCCGCCTCCAATTCTGTCCTTTTACGACTTGACCTTCCCAGCCTCCTCCTCTTTTTCCTCCTCTTTTTCCACCCCTCTGTGTGTGTGTGTGTGTATATATATATATATATACGTATATATATATATATATATATATATATATATATATATACATATATATATATATATATATATTTTATATATATATATATATATATATATATATATATATATATGTATATATATATAAAATCTCAGAAGCACTCGAGCACCTCCTCGGGCTAAAGAAAGACCAATTAATTAAAAACACTAATAACCCTTTCTCTACTCAGAGAGAGCATTTTCCTCCTCATACATTATTAATATGGCTCTTCATGATCATTTGCAGGTAGTGTGTGTGTGTGTGTGTGTGTGTGTGTGTTCTTAGCTTAACAAGCGCTACTTTGAAAGCTGTGTGTGTGTGTGTGTGTGTGTGTGTGTGTGTGTGATTTCCACTCCGAGGTGCTCATTAAGAGCTGACCAGCTGAGAGTGATTGAGACGGTCTCGGCGTATATAGTAGGTCATGTCATTTGCATGGCAAGCACTGGCCAAAGAGAGAGTGTGTGTGAGTGTGTGTGTGTGTGTGTGTGTGTGTTAGCTCATTTGCAGCCCTTGTTTTTCGAGGTGGCTGAGCGGACCCCGGGGCCACTCGGATGCGGTGAGGAGGGAATATCAAGTTAAAGGAGGTTAATGAAAAGGTTTTGTGATCCTGATCTTTTCCCTGCAGTGTTTCTCTATCGTACTTCATACAACGCATGATACAAACGGTCTAAAGTACAATCATCACATACTGGTGTCTAAAATGAAAATGCAGCTGCAAGAAGTCAAGACAGCAACAAAGAAAATAAGTGAGACATCAAGACATCAGTCAGCGTCGCACAATGAGAATAGTTCAGTTGACAATTTGCAACCAGTGCACGCAGTTAGCTTAAGTTAGCATGCTGTGTAGACATGTAGCTAGAGACACATGACTAAAGCGGAGCTCAATACAAAATTCTGAGCAAGTCTATGATTGTGGGATTGTCTCCACATGGCTCTCAACATGGCGACGGCTGAGCCGGTGGCTAGCAGCTAACAGTGCAAAAAAAACCAGTAACAGTGTTGGCAGAGCAAACAGTCGCTCTGAATGTTGAATAGAGAACCTTCAACGTTATTTATTGCACCTTTGCTTTTCCAACTATAACATATGAAAATGTTTGCTGTGAAAAAGACCTATTGAAGAACACAGTATTGAGTTGCATGTCTTAGACTAAATGTGTGTTTTATTTAATGCTATAGACCCTCATTTAAAAACAAAGAAGACATTAAAAAAGTGAAAAGTCTCCTTAGTGACCACAGGTTGGCTGTATGCTTTACTTCCTATTAGATGTATTGTATGTCAGAGGTATGTCGCAATAACTGAGCTGCAGAGAGGGGAAAAAAAGTCACCAGTGGAGCTGAAACAAGAGGCGGAGCAACAGCAAGACATTTGAGCTTCAACGTCAGACTCCTGAAAGGAAACTGCAAGTTAGTAAACGCGACCGGAGGACTTCAGCTGAAACACGTCTTATTATTTCTCTCTTAAGAAATATCACAAGAAAGAAAGTTCACAGGATCTTTTCTAAACTACACAGTGGAGACTCTGCACGCTGGTGAGTACAGCTGGTGATCTTGATTGTGTTCAAACCACCAACATCAACACATTCTGAGCTTGAGCTGAGCTCAGAGACAGGGTGTGACACTTTAGTCTTTTCACAACAAGTCTTGTGTAATGAGACGTTGGCGTATGTGCATTGTAGCTCTATAAACAGAATTGCGTATTAACTTTGTTATAATCATATTTCATACATTTTTAAACAAATAATCAAGAATCTTGTGATTTTAGTTTAGCTTTTTCACACTTTCACTTTTGTTTTTATTGTGTAGAGATGTCTGCTGCTGACAGTTCGCTCTCTGAAAACCAGTTTCTGTGCTCCATCTGTCAAGATGTGTTCACTGATCCAGTCAGCACACCATGTGGACACAACTTCTGCAAAACCTGCATCACTCAACACTGGGATAGTAATGTGCTTTTCAAGTGTCCCAACTGTAATAAGATGTTCTCCACCAGACCTGAGCTGCAGGTGAATACTCTTGTCTCTGAGATGATTGCTCACTTCAGACAACAGAGAGCCAGAAGCAACAGCTCAGAGCAACAAGCTGCTGAACCAGGAGACGTTCCCTGTGACGTCTGCACTGGAACCAAACTGAAGGCCCTGAAGTCCTGCCTGGTGTGTCTGGTCACCTACTGTGAGACTCACCTGGAGCCTCACCTGACAAGATCAGGTCTGAAAAGACATCAGCTGATTGACCCTGTGGAGAACCTGGAAGGCAGGATGTGTATGAAGCACGATAAACCTCTGGAGCTGTTCTGTAAGACCGACCAGATGTGTGTCTGCTTGCTCTGCACTGTTTTAGACCACAAGACCCATGAGTTTGTTCCTCTGGAAGAAGAATATACGAGAAAGAAGGCCGAGGTTGAGAAGACAGAAGCTGAAATTCAGCAGACAATCCAGGAGAGACGACTTAAGATCCAAGAGTTCAAACGTTCAGTCAAGGTCAGCAGGGAAAATACAAACAGAGACATAGAAGACAGAAACTCTGTCTTCACCAAACTGAAGGAGGCTATTGAGAGAAACCAGACCAAAGTCATCAAGACGATTGAAGAGAACCACAAAGTGACAGAGAAACGGGCCGAAGGCTTCATCAAAGAGCTGAAACGGGAAATCTCTGAGCTGAACAAGAAGAGTGCTGAGCTGCAGCAGCTCTCACACTCAGGAGACCACCTTGACCTCGTCCAGAACTTCAAGTCCTCGGATGCTGCTCCACCCACAAAGAACTGGACAGAAGTCAGAGTCGGTCCACCTTCACGTGAGGGGAATGAGAGGAGGACAACTGTAGCTCAGTTACTGGAGATGCTCAAAAATGAGATGAATAAGGTGTTCAGAGAGACCGAGCTGAAGAGGGTCCAGCAGTTTGCAGTGGACGTCACACTCGATCCTGATACAGCAAATCCAGAACTCATCCTGTCTGAAGATGGGAAACAAGTACATCACGGTCTTGTAAGGAAGAATCTACCAGATAACCCAAAGAGATTTTCCAGTTGTATCAATGTTTTAGGGAATCAGTCTGTTTCTACAGGAAGATCTTACTTTGACGTTCAGGTTAAAGGGAAGACTAGTTGGGTTTTAGGAGTTGCCAGAGAGTCAGCCAATAGAAGGGGGATAATCAATTTGAGCCCTGAGAATGGTTACTGGACATTACGGTTGAAGAGTGAAAATGTCTACTTTGCTCAGACTGAGACTCGTGTCCCTCTCTCTGTGGAGTCGAAGCTTGAGAAGGTCGGGGTGTTTGTAGATTATGAGGAGGGTCTGGTCTCCTTTTATGATGTTGATGCTGGAAGTCTCATCTACACCTTTACTGGCTGCTCCTTCACTGGAAAACTCCTCCCATTCTTTTGTCCCTGTCCTAACCAGGATGGTATAAACTCTGCCCCTCTCATCATCTGTCCTGTTAACCATGCTGAGTAGAATAAACACTGAATTTATTTTAGGTGAAGACAGGAATGGATGTTTTCAAATGTCAAAAGTTGAATTTGATATCTGTATCTGATCTTTATTTTGATTTTATGATCACTGTATCACAAGTGGACACGCAGGTTCATAGATACAAAGATGGATGTATTTTGGTAAAAACACTGAAGAAAAGATTATTCTTTAAATCTCCGCCTCATAGTCACAAGCTTAGTCTGTTTGTTTTCATCCAGCTGAGTTGTTGTTTGATTAATTTGATATACAAGTTGATTTATTGTTGTTATTTTCATTTTCCTATATTTGCCTTTCTGCCAGAATTACATCTTCTCTGATCTGTTGAGAATAATAATTAAAATCATACATTATGTATATTTTAATTATTATTATTATCAGTAGTAGTAGAAGTGTGTACTTTTTCTTTAGTGTACATACATAAATGTTGACTTCAACGACAACAAAGTTATGTGACGTATGTGAAAGTGTGTGTATATATATATATATATATATATATATATATATACACTACTATAATATCAGACTAAATTTAACATGTTTATGTATTTCATAATCCATTGTACACTTTTATATTTTTATTTTGAATTTTTTCTTATACTATTGCACTGTGTTTATGTTCATGCACCAATCATCAAGCCACATTCCTTATATGTACAAACATACTTGGCAGTAAACCGTGTCTGATTCTACATATTATACTGTAATACTGTGTGGTAGTGTAAAGAATGATGGAAAACATATTGTACACTGTGATTATAATAAGATAATATTTCCTGTCTGGGGATCAATAACGGATTGTTCTATTTTAATTTTTACTTTAATCAAATTATGTTTATGAAGTGTTGCATTGTCAACACAATATATTGTAAATATTTGACTTAAATAAAATTTGGAAGGAAAAACAAAGGTCAGTTGTTTCCGTATCATCTCTTCTTCATGTGAACACTATCTTTTATTGAGTTTCCTCAGGTGAGTGAAACAGCGCCCCCCCTGGTAACAACTGGTAAATCTCATCCAGCCTGTGAGGTCAAACGTGGCTTTACACCCATGAAGAAGTCCACCGATGAAAGCTCAGGTGGATCCTTTGATCGTTAAATAGTACCGTTACGTACATGTGGTCAGTGTGAAACTGCTGAGAAACTGAGAATAGACATGTCTCTGTGAAATAAGCCCTGAAGTGAATTAAGAAGTCATTCTCTGGCCTCACTGCCAACAAAAGAAAGTCAAAAACAGGATTTAAATGACACAAACAGGAGAGTTCGCTTGTTCCCAGTGTTGCTGATTACTGTAACAGCAGATGGAGAGGAGAGGAGAGGAGGACCATCACAGTCACACATTCATCTTCATGATCGAGAGGAGAGAACGGGCTGCAACATCTAATAACGTGAGTTAAATACATCTTTCTACTGTTTCTGTCTCTTTCTCTCTGGTTTCTGCTGAAATGTCTCAGTGGTTCTTCTACAGTTCCTTTGGATCTATTTACACAAACAGAGTTTAAATTTGCGCGACTGATTATCAGAACATTGTACAAAATACAAGTTGTTTCACTTTCAATGCAAAAAATGCAATTTTTGCAGAAGTCAATATTTGATATGAAGGGAACTTATAATTTCTTGATATATGAATATTTGCAGATGCTCTGCTAGTGCTCAGGAACACAACTTCATTCATGTATTCATTTTAAATTTTGCTGTATAATGCATCATAAGCACTAATAAATGTCAAAATGTTTGTTGTGAAAAATACCTATTTACAAAAAAACAGTCTTCTCTTGCATGCTTGAGACTGGCCTATTTTGTTGTCCTTGTGTAAATGTATGTTTTATTTAATGCTATAGACCCTCATTTAAAAACAAAGAAGACATTAAAGTGAAAAGTCTCCTTAGTGACCACAGGTTGGCTGTATGCTTTACTTCCTATTAGATCTATTGCATGTCAGAGGTATGTCACAATAACTGAACTACAGAGGGCAAATTAAAATGTCACCAGAGGAGTTGAAACAAGAGGCGGAGCAACAGCAAGACATTTGAGCTTCAACGTCAGACTCCTGAAAGGAAACAGCTGAAACACGTCTTATTATTTCTCTCTTAAGAAATATCACAAGAAAGAAAGTTCACAGGATCTTTTCTAAACTACACAGTGGAGACTCTGCACGCTGGTGAGTACAGCTGGTGATCTTGATTGTGTTCAAACCACCAACATCAACACATTCTGAGCTTGAGCTGAGCTCAGAGACAGGGTGTGACACTTTAGTCTTTTCACAACAAATCTTGTGTAATGAGACGTTGACGTATGTGCATTGTAGTTTTATTAAACAGAATTGCGTGTTAACTTTGTAATATTCATAGTTTCATATTTTTAAACTAATCAAGAATCTTGTGATTCTGGTTTTGCTTTTTCACACTTTCACTTTTGTTTTTATTGTGTAGAGATGTCTGCTGCTGACAGTTCGCTCTCTGAAAACCAGTTTCTGTGCTCCATCTGTCAAGATGTGTTCACTGATCCAGTCAGCACACCATGTGGACACAACTTCTGCAAAACCTGCATCACTCAACACTGGGATAGTAATGTGCTTTACAAGTGTCCCAACTGTAATAAGATGTTCTCCACCAGACCTGAGCTGCAGGTGAATACTCTTGTCTCTGAGATGGTTGCTCACTTCAGACAGTCGGCTCAACAGAAAGCCAGAAGCAGCAGCTCAGAGCAACAAGCTGCTGAACCAGGAGACGTTCCCTGTGACGTCTGCACTGGAACCAAACTGAAGGCCTTGAAGTCCTGCCTGGTGTGTCTGGTCTCCTACTGTGAGACTCACCTGGAGCCTCACCTAACAAGATCAGGTCTGAAAAGACATCAGCTGATCGACCCTGTGGAGAACCTGGAAGGCAGGATGTGTATGAAGCACGATAAACCTCTGGAGCTGTTCTGTAAGACCGACCAGATGTGTGTCTGCATGTTCTGCACTGTTTTAGACCACAAGACCCATGAAGTTGTTCCTCTGGAAGAAGAATATACGAGAAAGAAGGCCGAGGTTGAGAAGACAGAAGCTGAAATTCAGCAGATGATCCAGAAGAGACGGCTTAAGATCCAAAAGTTCAAACGTTCAGTCAAGGTCAGCAGGGAAAATACAAACAGAGACATAGAAGACAGAAACACTGTCTTCACCAAACTGAAGGAGGCTATTGAGAGAAACCAGACCAAAGTCATCAAGACGATTGAAGAGAACCACAAAGCAACAGAGAAACGGGCCGAAGGCTTCATCAAAGAGCTGAAACGGGAAATCTCTGAGCTGAACAAGAGGGGTGCTGAGCTGCAGCAGCTCTCACACTCAGGAGACCACCTTGACCTCGTCCAGAACTTCAAGTCCTCGGATGCTGCTCCACCCACAAAGAACTGGACAGAAGTCAGAGTCGGTCCACCTTCACGTGAGGGAAATGAGAGGAGGACAACTGTAGCTCAGAAGCTTGAGATGCTCAAAAATGAGGTCAAGAAGCTGCTCACAGAGATCGAGCTGAAGAGGGTCCAGCAGTTTGCAGTGGACGTCACACTCAATCCTGATACAGCACATCCCTTGCTCATCCTGTCTGAAGATGGGAAACAAGTACATTGCGGTCTTGTAAGGAAGAATCTACCAGATAACCCAAAGAGATTTTCTACATCTATCTATGTTTTAGGGAATCAGTCTGTTTCTACAGGAAGATCTTACTTTGAGGTTCAGGTTAAAGGGAAGACTAGTTGGGTTTTAGGAGTTGCCAGAGAGTCAGCCAATAGAAGGGGGATAATCAATTTCAGCCCTAGGAATGGTTACTGGACATTACGGTTGAAGAGTGAAAATGTCTACTTTGCTCAGACTGAGACTCGTGTCCCTCTCTCTGTGGAGTCGAAGCCTGAGAAGGTCGGGGTGTTTGTAGATTATGAGGAGGGTCTGGTCTCCTTTTATGATGTTGATTCTGGAAGTCTCATCCACACCTTTACTGGCTGCTCCTTCACTGAAAAACTCCTCCCATTCTTTTGTCCCTGTCCTAACCAGGATGGTATAAACTCTGCCCCTCTCATCATCTGTCCTGTTAACCATGCTGAGTAGAATAAACACTGAATTTATTTTAGGTGAAGACAGGAATGGATGTTTTCAAATGTCAAAAGTTGAATTTGATATCTGTATCTGATCTTTATTTTGATTTTATGATCACTGTATCACAAGTGGACACGCAGGTTCATAGATACAAAGAGGGATGTATTTTGGTAAAAACACTGAAGAAAAGATTATTCTTTAAATCTCCGCCTCATAGTCACAAGCTTAGTCTGTTTGTTTTCATCCAGCTGAGTTGTTGTTTGATTAATTTGATATACAAGTTGATTTATTGTTGTTATTTTTTTTCATTTTCCTATATTTGCCTTTCTGCCAGAATTACATCTTCTCTGATCTGTTGAGAATAATAATGAAAATCATTCATTATGTATATTTAAATTATTAATATTATTAGTAGTAGTAGAAGTGTGTACTTTTTCTTTATTGTACATACATACATAAATGTTGACTTCAACGACAGCAAAGGTATGTGAAAGTGTGTATATATTATATATATACTCTACTGTAAATTAAATTGAACATGTTTGTATGTATTTCATAATCCATTGTACATTTATATTTTTTTATTTGGAATTATTTCTTATACTATTGCACTGTTTATGTTCATGCACCAATCATCAAGCCACATTCCTTATATGTACAAACATACTTGGCAGTAAACCGTGTCTGATTCTACATATTATACTGTAATACTGTGTGGTAGTGTAAAGAATAATGGAAAACATATTGTACACTGTGATTATAATAAGATAATATTTCCTGTCTGGGGATCAATAACGGATTGTTCTATTTTAATTTTTACTTTAATCAAATTATGTTTATGAAGTGTTGCATTGTCAACACAATATATTGTAAATATTTGACTTAAATAAAATTTGGAAGGAAAAACAAAGGTCAGTTGTTTCCGTATCATCTCTTCTTCATGTGAACACTATCTTTTATTGAGTTTCCTCAGGTGAGTGAAACAGCGCCCCCCCTGGTAACAACTGGTAAATCTCATCCAGCCTGTGAGGTCAAACGTGGCTTTACACCCATGAAGAAGTCCACCGATGAAAGCTCAGGTGGATCCTTTGATCGTTAAATAGTACCGTTACGTACATGTGGTCAGTGTGAAACTGCTGAGAAACTGAGAATAGACATGTCTCTGTGAAATAAGCCCTGAAGTGAATTAAGAAGTCATTCTCTGGCCTCACTGCCAACAAAAGAAAGTCAAAAACAGGATTTAAATGACACAAACAGGAGAGTTCGCTTGTTCCCAGTGTTGCTGATTACTGTAACAGCAGATGGAGAGGAGAGGAGAGGAGGACCATCACAGTCACACATTCATCTTCATGATCGAGAGGAGAGAACGGGCTGCAACATCTAATAACGTGAGTTAAATACATCTTTCTACTGTTTCTGTCTCTTTCTCTCTGGTTTCTGCTGAAATGTCTCAGTGGTTCTTCTACAGTTCCTTTGGATCTATTTACACAAACAGAGTTCTGCCAGACGGTTCTATCAGAACACTCTACATCTTAACAGTGGATTTTAAATATGAAAGAGAAATGCATTTTTATTTTGCAGGAGTCAGTGTTTACAATGATATAAACTCAGGATGAGAGCTCATAATTTGTGTGAATTATGAATATTTTTCTGCTAGTGCTTGGGAACATTCATGTCTTGCTTTTAGGTTTAGCTGCATAATGAATCATAAGTATTAATAAGTAACAGGTTTACTGTATGTTAGGCCTTGTTGGTAAACGTTTGTACACCAATCATACAGACAGGATTAACATAAACGTTGATATGTCTTTAAACGCCTCTGCTAATAGTTTAATAGTTAATTTTTCTGCATATTGTAGCATTTGTATCATGTGAAAACCTGTAAAGTTCTGTCTGCAGACATTTTTTAATTTAACTGATAGATAACAGCATGAACTGTTATGGTTAAATATGCAAATGGGACATTATCTAGTAGTATTTTTTGGTGAATTGTGAAGAAAACTTCAGATGCAAATAGACAAATAAAACAAGCTAAATGTGTGTTTTGGATGTTTTTTTCCCCACTGGTCTGAAAGCAAAATAGACCGAAATCGATGAGAGCATGAAAACGATGTTTCAGTCTCTTTCTTTTTACGTTTGCATCGTGCTTTTATTTTTATGATCGCACGATACCAAAGAAACGTGCAATCAGTCAAATGGCCACAAAGTAAGGGCCCCTCAGACGATCTGGGGTGTTTTTTGGCCCCTAATGGTCTGGAGCTCCGGGGCCACTTTGCCCTGTTTGTCATCACCACCAGCGATTAGGAAACTTTTAATTTCCCCACCAGGCACATTTATGTCGAGGAAGAGAGATTAACGCTCACCCCTTCACAATAATTCACAAACTACATCCCAGGTTTAATTACGGATCTCCCTGATGGAGTGGTTGCACTGCTCAGTGTGGGGCGACTTCCCCTTCTTCACTCGTCTCACCGCTCCTCAGAGAGAGAAAATCGTCAACACCCCCCCCCCCCCAAAGACTCCAGGCTGGGCTTCACGAGGACGTTGAGGGGCCCTGAAGGAGGCTCGTCTCTGCTCCTTCGGAGTCGGACTAATCCAATATGGCTGCTAATGAGATCGTCCCAGTGTCCTCTAACGCATTACAGTACCTGCCTTAACTGCTCGGATGAAGGCAGAAACAGAAGAGGAGACAGGAAACAGAAGAGAGGACTGCTTTCCTTGAGGCTGCAGAAGAGGAAGAGGAAGGAGGAAGGAGGAAGAGGACGCTCCGAGTCACATGACGGCTGAGAGTTTTGAGCTCTGAATCTATTCCTCTTTCTCTTTGACATCCAGGAAGAGCTTTTGCTGAGTGTGCACGCTCTCCCTCCTGCACTGATCTGCTTCTTAAATGATTCCTCTGACGAAGCTTTAAGGTTCGACCAATCAGCTTCGTCCACTGACGGCCTGATCATCAGCTCGCTCCAACGCTACGTTAAAGCTAACAATACAAATACAAAAACGGCCATGTTTTTTTAAAGAGGCAGAATCATCGTATCGTGTCTTTGATCCTGCTTATGGATCGGTGCGCCGTTAATAGGCATGAAGCAAAAAACAGAAAGGAATTAAATTAGAGTTTTGCTTCGTTTATTCTCCATGAGAGTGAAATTATAAAGGAAATATTGCAATTACCTGAACGTTGTTCTCCTGCACATCAAGTTTATTTATGCTTTTAGTCCTGTGATCTCTCTTTGTGCCAGCAGGTGGCACTGGTGTTTAAGTAAAGCTCCTCAGGTCACACGGACACCCACACACACACACACACACACACACACACACACACACACACACACACCCCTAGCTTGTTGTCAGGTGTCGGGTGTCAAACTACCAACCACACACACTTGAGGGAGTGTCGCCAAAACACCTGAGAAGCTGAGAAACCCCCTCAGAGCTCCGAGAGGAGAGCAGGACGGACGATAATACTGATTATGTATCTAGATAAGGATAACGATGATAATGTTAAACCAGCAGAGGAGGAGGTCAGCTCTGGTGTTAAGACTCTTTGTTCTGTTGTCCTTCCTTTACTGTTAAAACAGAGATGTTTGAAAGTGAAGTCAGTTACAGTAACTATCAAGATAAACGGATGTTTGGTGACCGTTTTATTTTGAAATGTCTCCCTGAACGTTTGTAGACGTACATCAAATGTTGAGGGTTTTTCCTGAAAGACGTGGAACTAACTCTCTCTAGTTTCCTGTACTTTATTTTGATATTCGTCTGTTCATGATCTGTGTGTGTGTGTGTGTGTGTGCGTGCGTGCGTGCGTGTGTGTGTGTGTGTGTACACAGTACACACAGGTGCATGAGATTCCTCGTTGGTACAAACACTCTGACCAGCTCATGAAAAGCAGAATTTCCGTTCCCGTGTGATTAAAAAGGACAAAACAGAAGTTAATCTCAGGCCTACCTGCTGTCGCCGGGCGAACGCCACAGCGAACGTACTGATTGGCTGTCGGCCTCCGGCCCCATTGTTTGCGGCCGCGCTTCTGTTGTCTCATACCTCAACAGCTGTAATGAGAGAGGGGAGGCAGGGAGGTGGATGGGGGGGGGGGGGGGAGGCAGGGAGGTGGATGGGGGGGGGGAGGCAGGGAGGGGGGAAAGCTGTAGGGAAGCTGTTGAGCTTAATGTTTAATAAGCCACTGGACACAGAAGGAAACCTGATCCTCTCCGGAGAGGCTGGCGTGTGTGTGTGTGTGTGTGTGTGTGTGTGTGTGTGTGTGTGTATGTGTGTGTGTATGTGTGTGTGTGTGTGTGTGCGTGTGTGCATGTGTGTGTGTGTGCATTTGTTGTGTGAGTATCCAAGCGTGCTGCATTATTCTCTGGTCGATGTGTGAATCGGATGCTCTGTTGTAATGGACTCTGTGTTCAGCTCCAGGTCGGCTCGAGTTCCTCCTCAGAACACAAGACTCCTTTTTTTTCCCTTTTTTTTTTTTAGTGTTTCGTATCGACATCAAATCAGACGACCTGGTGTGAGCTGCAGAAGCAGGAAATGATCACCGGCTGATTCTTTTTCTTTCCCTGAGCTCGTTGTTTTTTGGTTTTTACTGCACACGTCGACCTCGTTCACACCAGGTTTTAACTCGCCGTCTTTATCTGGATTAGAAAATATGCAAAAACATGCGATGAGATCTGTGAACGCAGAAAGCGACGCTGGAGGCGAGGTGGCGTACACCTACAGTTTGATCCACAGACTGTAGGGGGCGCAGTCATCGTGACGTCACTCGTTTTTGGTTTGTGGACTGATGTCATTTTCACTGTAATAAAGTCGTCCATGAATATGAGATACTCGTCATGGTGGAGGTTACACCTACAGGCTATGGGCCTATCTGTGAGCTACACTCGTTATATAATAGTGTTAGCGAGGCTGTAGTTCTCCTGCGCCCCCTAGTGGCCAGACATTCCTAATTGCACCTTTGAGGTGACATGTTTTTATGTCTGGCTTGTTTGTAGTAGCACCATCTGTCTTCTGATATTAAAAATAAGGGAGCCTGAAAGTTCTGCAGGTTTTCTCAGATGTCCAATAGAAACACGTTTATTGTGTCCTTTTGTTAATGTGGAATAAAACATAGAGGACGTCACTCTGCTTGACTTTGATCTTGTTTATTAGGACTTTATGACTTTTATCCTGTTATGGAAAAAAGTAGGAATGCATGTTTTTTTCCCCCAGCAGCTGCAGGTTGACTCACTTTATACTTCTCTGGAACCTTTCTTATTGTTTCTTCTTCAACCCTCTCACTCCAGTTGACAGACATTAGCTTCCCCCAGAGGATGAAACCTAATTGTCGTGCTTCTCATATCCCCTGAATCACATCCTCTCCATCCTTCACCTCCTTCTATACACCCGCAGTTTAACGGCTGCAAACGATTCTTTACCCTGCTTCAGTTTCTCAGCCTTTAGCGACAGCATGACGGCCTCCACCAGTACAGAGAGCATCAGAGAGAAGATGGTCTGTTTCTACAGAGTGATACATCATGTATAACAGGTTCACCATTACTAAAATGTTGCACTGCACCTTTTCCATGCCTTTTTGACAGTCATGTGTTTGTTTCTTATGGATAATGACCTACAAAAGTTAAGGAACATGAAGTTCATTCTTGTCCTTTTTCAGAGGCTTCCAGTCGCATCTCATGGTCTTCATCAGCGGATTGATTTTGCATCACGTGACCTTAATATGGATCTTTAGTCACGTGTCTTTGGTGTCCAGCCTCTGTCTCTATCTGTGGTTGAAAAAGCTCCAAAAAGGAGACAGTAAGAGGATCTTGGACGTCACATTCAGTCTGAACTCAGCCAGCGGACCTCACACACTCACACACACACACACACACACACACACACACACACACACACACACACACACACACACACACGTCACTCTGCCTCCACAGCTGTGTGCAGCAGAGCAGCTGGATGCACAGCGAGGCTTCGGTCGTGGGCACCGGCCGGTTAAGCGTTTCGCATCAACCACATGCTGTTTGACTGGCAGCAACAGTTCAGGCTTTTTACTCTTCAGCAGTCGCACTGAATGGCCGCTCTGCTGCCGTCACGTGTCCCCCCCCCCCCCCCCCCCCCCCCCCCCCCGCTGGCTGCAGCCGCCGGCCTGCCTCCTGTCCCGGGACTCGGCTAGAGTTACGGGGCGGCTAAAGCCTCTGATGTATTATTCATCTACTCATGTCAGATATTACAGGGCGACGGGGTGACCTGGGGAGAGAGAGAGGGGGGGGGGGGCATGCACTGCTGCACCACGAGGTCAGGACGTGGACACAAACAGAGCGACGAGCAGGCCGGTCCAGGCAGGGACTGTAAGGGTCCCTCATAATGCATCTGTCCCCGGAAACACCGTCGTCCCTCTTCTACTAACGTCCCATCTGTTATCTCAGTCCAAATAACCAGAGCCTAAACACATCAGAGACTAGTGGCATTTCTCAGAGCTAGAGGTCTGACGGGTCAACTCGACCCTGAACTCAGAGTCCAAGTTGCATTCAGTCTAAAGGGGTTGGATGGGATCCCAATTTAGTGCAAGTCTCAAGTCTGCACGTCTAATTGAAATGTATCTAATACCTGAATGGATCATGATCTCAGAGAGACACTCCAAAGTTTTGAAGCGTACTTCCCCAGTAGACCTGAGGAGAGACGGACCGGGTCACGGTACTGGCGGGCTGTTCAGCAACCAGACGTCCTCCTGTGTTCCCAGTGAGACCTGGAATTAGCAGAGCGCCGGTTGAGATCCGTTACTCTGACACGCACAACATGTGGTGGAGGGGGAGCGGAAGAAAAAAAGTAAAAAGAAAAAGTAAAAAAAAAAAAAAAAAGTTAAAACCTGACCCTGTCCCGGCACACAAAGCCTCGGGGTATGTGAGGGGCAATAATAGCCCTGCCTAAAAATAAAAGGGGCAAAATGACAGTGGAGGATACCGTTACAAAGAGCTCCAGTGGACAAATAGGAGGGCCAGCGCTTTGAAGAGTTTCTCACAAAAGATGGACCACACACTCCCCCCCCCCCTCCTCACACACACACACACACACACACACACACACCTCCACCGCCCGCTCTGCTCTCCCTCCGATCAGGTTCCCATTATCGGCGAGGCCACACGGTGGAGAGGGCAGGAGGGGTTTGAAATGCCTGTCAGAAGCCGCTCGCCCGTGTCCGGCCTCCGTGGCTCATGTGAGGCAGCCGAAAAAAACACACACACACACACACACACACACACACACACACACACACACACACACACACACACACACACACACACACACAAATGCATGCCTCTTGATACTTTTATAGTTGTATACTTTGTGTACTTTCATTGACAATTCATTCTAAACCTGGTCCAGATTTTTAGCTGCATGATTTTTAAGGGATGGCAATGTCCGTTTGTCTGCTCGTGAACAACTTTGATTGCGACTGAAACAACTGATGAAACTGTTGGATGGCTTGACGTAACATTTTGCACAGACCTTCAGACTTTCCGTCCTTGTGGAGACATTTAGGTCCTCTCAAGTACCTCCCAGGTCCGGAGCAGTTGTACTCAAAGAATAAAACTTCTTGTGCTCCGTTTTTAGAGTTCTGTTAGACCAAATTACCAGCAACTGACCCGACCAGAGCCGCTGTGGATCGCTTTAACGCCGAGTTTCAGAATGTAGCTTCGGACCAGATTGGTGGGAGTTTTAAGGCCCTGTTCACACATATACAGATGTAGTTTTATTATAAAAAAATTTGGTTCACACAACCTTCGTTTTACAAAATATCTCCGACCGTTCTAGTAGGTGGCGATAAAGGCTACGTCAGCGACACGTCAAATACCAGAGAAGAAGAATCTGATTGCTAACAAAACATAAACGATCCGGTAGTCCGCCATCTTTGTTACTGTTTCTGAAGCACGCTACACAAAGCAACAATTGGGGAGATGACGTCATCGCTTCATAAAAGATCTGTTTTACATAAAAATCGAGATCTTAAAGAACGTTTTCAAAAACATCCATTTTAGTGTTTGCGTGTGGACGAGAGGTCAAACCCGGAGGAAAATATCCGTTTAAAAAGTGTTTAAGGCGAGTTATCACTCTCAGGAAGGTAAACTGAACGAACTGAAACAATATTTTCCTGTGATTGAACACTTCACTGCTCATTGTATTCTCTCGTGTGGTAAACCACACCCATGTAGCAACTCTAAAGGATTAAATAAACCATGAAGTGTTTTTCATACTCAAAGACGGAGCGACCGACTAACTGCAGCGACTGAGGCTCAGTTACAGGTGTGTGTGTGTGTGTGTGTGTGTGTGTGTGTGTGTGTGTGTCCCTAAAGGGGCCCAAGTGTTGGACCAGGTCCACATGTCCAGACATGTCTCCCTCTCTCTGTGCCCCATGGTTGGCCTCTGTAATTAGGATCTGAGAGGGTAACGGCCCTGAGCTCGACCGCCCAACACTCAACACCACCAACTTCTTCTCCTTCAGTCGTTTCAATTTGTTCAGTTCAACAGCAATTCATCATTTTTTAAAAAGGCAACAGGTCAACGGCGATTGAGTTTAACTCAATTTTCGTGAGTGCTATTTGAAGGCAGCATTATAACACATAATATAATTTCCACACATATATATATATATATCCAGCACTGACTGTGGCTGCTTTAGGGTTTAACATTGTGTGAATGTTTAAACTACCATAAATGTTTTCTGACATGATATTTTGTCTACTTCCATATTATAGAAGAGCTATTCTCCGTTAGTATCACCGATTAGATGTTTAAAAAGTTGCATAATGGTAATGTAAATAACTTTACATATAGAGATAGAGCGGCATACTCTGAAGACCACGACCACCAGAGGGCGCCACAGGGCTGAGACGCTAACGACATGCCTAGCTAGCTGAAAACATTAGATTCCAGCATGTCAAAAGATTATGATAGCAGCTAGCTGTTAGCGAGCTTATGTGTTTAGCACGCTACTGTAGTTAGCAAAGGCACTTGCAAACATTCAAGGATTTAAAGACAATTTATTGTCATTATGCAACACAGTTGTAGCCCATTTGCTACACAAGAAACATGACAAACTCTCTAAATGGAGCATAATGTACTAAATGAACATCATGCTGTAGTGAAGAAGACTGTAAACTAGAGATTGAGACCATAAACTCATGTTTACAATGTTTACTGAGGGAATAAATCAAGAGAGAAGTGGTCATTTTAGACTAGACTTCTATACAACCAGAGGAGTCGCCCCCTGGTGGACACTAGAGAGAATGCAGCTTTAAAGACACTTCAGCATCGGTTTCAGCCTGTTTGTAGCGTTTGGCCCGTCAGATCTTGCTGGGTGGTCGGCTGCGGACGGTGATCGACCTCAAGGTCCGTTCTCCCTGCTGATGCCTCACTTTCTGTTTTCTTAAAGCCTGAGTGTTGAAGTTTATACAAACCTAGTTCTGAGTACTTTGGTCTGTTCGTGGTGCATCCCACCACACAGCAGCTTTAAAGTGACCTAGTTGTCTCTATAACATGAGTCCACAGTAAGAGTTCATCTCTGTCTGTTGATGAAGAAGAGCTTATTAAGAACCTGAACCATGGTTAGTTTTAGTATCAGACATTTGGCTTCTTGTGTGTTCATCTGAAAGGATGCAGTGAGAGTTATAGCTTGTCTCCTTTGTTTTCTGATCTCCTTTTCCTCCCTGTCGTCTTCCTCCTAATTTCCAGAGTAACTTCTCACGCACCGCACCTTCAACATGAATCACTCCTGGATTATTTGGCGGTGGGTGACATCATGCTCGTGTCACCGAGGGTGTTAATCAGAGCCGCGGCTCTCCCACCTCTCCTCCTCACGGCCTTCGTGGCTGGTGCTTATCGGGCCCGCCAGCCGGGCCGCTCCTTTCGGCTCGGAGCCGGGCCTGGCCCGGGGAGAGGCTAACGCGGCTCACTCCCAATTTTCAACACGGCATTGTTGTGCCTGGCAGCGCGCTCCGCCAGATTGATATCTCGCTGGAGAAAGTATCATTTCCTCGAGCTAAACCCACCCGAGAGCGGCGCGCTGCCACCTCCCGAAGAAAGCCCGGGAACGCACATTTACAGCCCGTCTGTCACTCAGTGCAGCACGAAATGACCCGCGTATTAACAATCGCTGCTGCACCCTCTTGAGATCCTGACCGGCGATAACACACATCCACACACCCATGAACACTTGTAGTCACACGGCTTTGGCTTTTTGACCTTCAGCTCCCACGTTCTCTCTAATCCTGACTGCTGCATCTGTGTTGTGTTGTAGTCCTCAGTGACAATGACTTTTGTTTGGGGAGTTTCCTGTTGGAGCGTAAGAGACCCTGAACACAGGTGGAAGAGAACCAGGTAGATCGTAGATGCAATGTAGAAGAGGAAGAAATGGAGTCGAGCTGAGCGTCGGACATAGAGTGCATATGAGGAGTGCACATAGTTGTCATGACCGCATTGGTGTGTGCGATTCTTGAAGCCTCAAGTTTGGGCATTTTCGCCTCCACCATCTTGTTTTTTTGCAACCAGTCAACAGAAGTCAACAGTGGTAGCGACGCCGTTCACGTCTCTTTTAGCTTGTTTATCACCTTTGACTCTAAATGGAGCATAATGTACAAAATGAACATCATGCTGTATTGAAGAAGACTGTAAACTAGAGATTGAGACCATAAACTCATGTTTACAATGTTTACTGAGGGAATAAATCAAGAGAGAAGTAGAGTCATTTTAGACTAGACTTCTATACAACCAGAGGAGTCGCCCCCTGGTGGTCACTAGAGAGAATGCAAGTTTTAAGGCAACATTGGCTTCAGTTTTCAGAACCGGTGGTTGCTGCCTGGTGTCGGCACACTCGGCTGAATTCTGGACTAATATGGACGCATTGAGGACCAAATGTGAGCCGGCTTAGGCCCACTTAGGGCTATTGGATCTGTTGAGGTTAGTTAGTAACAAGTAGTCAAAGTTAATAACACCAACAGAACGCAACCAGTGCACTTGGTGTCATTTATCTTTTGTTTTGTTGCTTTTGTTTTTACGATTGGAGTAACAACTTGGCAATATCCGAACTGCACCGATGCTGTGATCCCACACAAACTATGCTTCCTTTAAACGTTAAAATATCATGTTTTACATGTAGAACCAGTGAAACCAGAGAAATTTAATAAAACATCAGTGCTCAATCAAATTGAAGGTCCTCTTAGTTTCCAGAGTCACAATAGGTTGATAAAGACCTTTATGTGGGGGTCCCCTCCCTCTGAAGAGACATATTAACAGCCTTCTGTGACTAATGGATGTAGTGGGATCTCATTTAAAGCAGGGAGGGTATCAAATCCACACGCGCACAAAGACATTAAAGGAAGTCCTCCGGGAGGCCGCAGAGTTTTGATCCCCGCCGCCCCTCGTGGGACGTCTAGCCGCTCATTATGTCGGTTTAAAAAAAGAAGAAAATACAGTATCCTGTGCCTCTAATGTCCCTGTAATTTATCGAACGATACCCGGCGTTTCTAGTCTAGATCGTCATCTCGTATCATGTCACAGAGGAGAAGTGAAGTGTTGTTTCAGAGAGAGGAGCGCTTAATAAAAAAACCTGTTCCACATAATGGTGCCATTTTCAGCTTTCTTTTTGAGCGCTTATTCATTGTCGCTGGTAATCTGAGAGGTTTCCAGCGTGTTCTACAGTAGCATTGCATCTAAATAACTGCACACAAGTGTTAGCTTGGGGGCTAATTTCACACAAAAAAAAATCACTGTTCTGCATTAATAGGATATTGAATAGATTAAACATATATATATATATATATATATATATATATATATATATATATATATATATATTCCCAGATGAAAGGTGTTTAGTCGACTCATTTACACTCTTTCTAAGATTCACCAGAGGGGCGTTCACTGACCTGTTTTATATCGGAGAACTAAGCGTTGTGATAAGACACAGACCGTATTTCAGACATCTAATCAAAGACACATTCCAAACACATTTAGACTTTGAGACGAGGGAGCAGGAAGTGGAAGACAATAGGCTTGTTATTGCATGTCAAATAAAGAAAAACATTTTATGAATGACTGAAATCTTTCCATCAAATTGCTGTGATACATTGCATGACGGTACTGGATCAGGGCTACATGTACTGCACTTAGCCCAGCATCATGGCAGGTTGTGAAATAGTCACTAAATGCAATCTAATGGTTTTCGTGTGAAGGGACACAAATTGTCAGGTTTTTTGTGTCGTTAGGACTATTTATAAAGTCAATTAGGATCCTTATTTGTGGTGCACACACACACACACACACACACACACACACACACACACGTACACACTTTATAATATCCAAAAAGCCGGACTATTTCCCTCTGGGGTATGAAGTCATGTATTTACTCTTCCCACTGATGGCGACTGTGTTTGCACATATAGTACAGGACAGTCGTGGTGATTTGCCTGCGGTAGCCTCATTGTCTTCCACGTGTTTCTTTGCGTTCAGTACAGTTGAGACTTTATGGTGTAATTGCTCCTCTGCTGCCCCTGTGGACACGCCCCTCTCTTCCCTCTGCAGGAGGATATTTTCACAGGAGGTGGGCACCTGCCTCGGCTTCCTCGCTGATTGTTTCCAGGACGGGGGGGGGGGCTCCGTGGTCCTGACATTTTTTGCACTGAGGTAACGTTTCCTTGCATTATGGTCGCAGAATAGCTCCCCTTGTCTATTGTGCTGCATGTTAAAACTCCTCATGGATTCAAGAACAGTGATGGGGGGGGGAGGAAAGTGGTGGGGGGGATTCCGGGGAATTCCAGCAGCATTCCTATCAGATTGCCTTCCTTCGTTTTTTCTTTCGGCATAATCAGTGCAGCTCTGTGGTGTCAAGGCCGTGTCACAGCTCCGGGCTTGACTCATGGTATTAACAAGAACTTTTGCAGCTTGATTGGCATCTAAATAATCAGTGATTGGAAATTAATATGTGAGAAGAATTTTTAACAATTAAGCAAAAATGATTCAAGAACATTTCTAAACTAGTTCAATAAAAAAAAAGAAGGGAGTGATCTCATCAAAGTGGAACATTTTCTTCAATTGGTTTCAAATTAAATCTCATTATTCAATTAAAGTAGCGCCACAGGCGCTGGCACTGACAGAACTCCTTAGACGAACACACAAACACTAAACACTTTCCCTCTCTCTGAGAGAAGTGGCTGTGAGAGGACCTGCTGCATCGAGTTTCAGAGCGATTAAACCAGGAATCCTCAAAATAACGCCGCTTCTCTCCGCTGGAGATCCTATCGGCCAAAGAGAACAAAAGGGAAAAGACAAATAAACCAAATCAGCGTTTGAAGCGGCGTCTTATCCGTGTTGACGGTAAACAGAACGGAGAGGCGTTCGGGTAGGAGAGCAGCGGAGATGGGAGGTGGGTCTGAGGGCCGTCGGTGTGATGATGGAGCCGCTCTGAGCGGGTCGCTGTGTTTGACCCCGCCGGCTGCTTGGTTTCACTCAAAAGCCTCAAAGCCAAATCCTCGTCCCGGTCACTGCTTTGTGAGCGGCCAACCATCCACCGGTTTACCAATTCATCCGTCACCGCCGGAGCGGTGTTCAGTGATAACACCGCGGCTTGAGTTCAAGCTTTCAGTCAAAGTATAAGCAGCAGTGTGTCAAAGTTACGGTACTCATTATCCAGTCTTAGAAGTATGGGTTCCAAAAGGGCTGAGGTTCTATCCAGAACCATTTGCTTCTGAAGAAACCTTTTTTTAAGAAAGGGCTTTTCAAGGGTTCTTTGTGAGACTAAGGGTTCCATTAAGAACCCTTTTCATCCATAGAACCCTTTTTAGAAAACAGAGTTCTTCAGGGATTGTTGAAACCCCTTTTAAAATTGTGATTGTGAACCATGACCCTGGGTGGTTAAAAAGATTCTCGGTAGACCTTCTTTGATGGGTTCTTGTTGGCACCTTTAAGGCCTTTATGAACCGGAGCCATGACGAGAAAACAACACCAGAATGAGAACAAATTTGCATCAAAACTATTCATGCTGGCAGGAACGGCGGATTTGTGACAGATGCAACAACTTTCCAATAAAAGGTTTGAATAGATTCAGGTAGAGGACCAAGCACCAGGATCCTATCGACCCAGAGTCTATGAGAGTCTATGAGAGTCTGTGAGAGTCTATGAGAGTCTATGAGAGTCTGTGAGAGTCTATGAGAGTCTGAGAGTCTATGAGAGTCTATGAGAGTCTATGAGAGTCTGTGAGAGTCTATGAGAGTCTGAGAGTCTATGAGAGTCTGTGAGAGTCTATGAGAGTCTGTGAGCGTCTATGAGAGTCTGTGAGAGTCTATGAGAGTCTGTGAGCGTCTATGAGAGTCTGTGAGAGTCTGTGAGAGTCTGTGAGAGTCTATGAGCGTCTATGAGAGTCTGTGAGAGTCTGTGAGCGTCTATGAGCCAACTGGTCTTTAGTCAGTACAGGAAGCGTAAAACGTCTCTTCATCGGGTCGGATTCATGGTGTTGTTCTAAGCTGTTCGTACATTTCTTGAAGAACCATCCAAGGTGAAGGTTCAGCAGAAAGTTCTGGCATTCTGTTGTTAACACCCCGACCTGTCCTGAAGCACAATCACAGATGACATCAGAAACCTTCTAGTGAAGAACGCAGCCTCCTAGACGACCACCTGTCTGCTGGTGGAAGCCTCTGCAGCTCTGCTCTGTGACGTCTTGCTGTACAGTACCCCCCCCCCCCCTCCACATCTGTATTGTGTGCGTTTGTGTATTCTACGTGTGGAGCTGTTTTTCCCACTGCTCCGTGGAGCCGCCGTTCTGTTGTCGCCGAGCCGCAGCCGCGCTGCTCATTGTATTTATGTCCTGTGTGTCACTTCCTGCGTCAGATTGTGGATTGTTAGCCGAAACAATGGTGAGTTTCGCCTTGAAAGGACACCTCAATCATCTACCACTAGGCAGTAAACGCAGACGTATACGGCGCTGTTGCTCTGGGACAATATGTATTTATCCCCCCCAGCGCTGTCACTTGAATGCAGCCTGAGCCGACAGTCGACGCAATGAATCATAATTTAGATATGTGGGTTTTTTCTCTATAACATCTAAACACAATGCAACAAACTGGTGTTCCCTATTGAGAAACTAAACCCTCCCTGTTCTGTTGATAAGAGAAAGGAAGAAGCTGAGAAGGAGAGATCTTCTCCGAGATAATGCTGGTAAACAATCCAGGTCTCCAGTGAAAGAGGAGATTTACGCCTTCTTGCGGTGTCACAGAAGTTGTAAACCGGCCTTATTTCCTGTAGATTCGCCGACCGTACTTAACCAAAAGGTATTCATGTGAGGCAAAGGCAAACATTCCCACCTCCGCAAATATGCAGTCAAGCACACACTTGTTCTCTCCTGGTGGTGCTCGTGGTGATGGTGGTGAGAGTGAAGCCTCTCCCGCATCCCCGGCTCGCCTCCCACCGAGAAAATAAATCAACAGCAAAACGAAGTGAGGAAAGCCGACGTGTTTGGACCGAATGGCATTCTTCAGGTCAGGAAGTGTTTCTTTATTGGGTTCCAACATGTTGCTGCAGTTCAGAGATGGAAAGTATACAAGTATACAAGTATTTGTGTTTTTTTTAATGTCACGGCTTACGTTTAAGGTCACTTCGTAGATTCTGATTTAACGTTAATAAAGCTCATAAAATGTTGGTGTTTTCTCGGCTGGGGCTGTTTGTCATTCTGCTCTGAGGTGGGCTCCAAATGATCCTGAATTTTGGCATCAAATCCAGATCTCTGCATTTGGTCTGGATTAAACGTAGGATTACCAAATTCTGAATCTTCAGGATCAAGGATCACCACTACTGTTGTAATATAAAACACATAATAGGGATCAGTAAAAGGCGGACCGTGGTCTGGACCTGGTCTGGACCTGGTCTGGACCTGGTCTGGACCTGGTCTGGACCTGGTCTGGACCTGGTCTGGACCTGGTCTGCTCTATCCAGACCTCTGATCGCGGGTTCCAAAACCTGTCGAGTTTATTCAACATCCTAAGTTTGAACGAGCAGATTCTTCCTCACCCTGTGAGGTCACCCACACCCAGCTTCATCTTTTCATCAAAGAATGCGATGCGATCCTTCACGCTGATATAACGCCCAGAGAAAGTGGTGGTTTCCTCCACCACTAGCAGCGACACAAAGGCCGCGAGCAGATAAGAGGGAGATACGGACGACATCGAAGACTTGACACCTTCACGCTCCAGACTCGGGCCCTTTGTGTTTTTCGGTGCCGCGTCTCCTGACCTGTGGGGACCCTTTGACCCCCCCACGACACCTAAACCCCTGCTTTGAAAAGAGACGCCTCTCTTCCCTCGCCGCTCCTGTTTGTGCTCCTCTTTGTCCTCCGAGAGCTCACACGGTTACATTCTCATTACGAAGCGCTTGTGAACAGGCAAACATTCGATCCACGCGCTCGCTGCTGTGAATCCTCGGGTGTGCAGGATCCACACCTTTTAAAAAAAAGAAGCTTTCACACAGTTCACAGAAAGCCCCTCGAGCTCTCGCAGGTATTCATTTGCAGCGATTACCTGCAGCTTCACAGGACCTGCAGCAGTCTCCTCTTTTGTCCCTTCCTTTTATGGCGGAGGGCTCCCCTCCCTTCAGAGCTTAATGAGGTGTTTACATGGAGCTGGCTGTGGGAACCCGGGGCCCATATGCTGCTGTGTAAGATGACAGGGACCTGCTTTGTGTTTGTGGCCTTGTTAAAAGGTTTTAGTGCTGAAATCAGAGCCTCCGGGCCTCCATCGACCTGCAGCGAGGTGAGAGAGACGCCCGGCACATCTGCTGCCAGTCAAAGTGCTGAAGCAGAGAGGAAGACGAGTCAAGAAAGTCTCTCTCTCTCTTATTCTTTCCTCTTTGAGCTGCAGTTTCTCCTTGAGTTTCTCCATTCCGATAAGCAAACTGATACTTTTATCAAGACCTTACTTTGAGCAAACAAAGGTTCAATGGAGCCCATCTTCAGTGAGGCAAAAATTCAGATTTTTGAATTTGGATTCTGAATTCAAATTCAGAGGTGCACGACCAAGCGCTGCGACCGCTTGACGAAATTTTGAAAAAGAACTTGAGAAAAGGGACAACGCGCTGGTCGTGATTACGTCATTTTGTGTCCCTCGCGCCTTCTTCACTACACTGGATGTGCATCCCGATCAGCTGACTCCTATCAGCCTCCTCTAAGGACATGTGAGCTCCTGGTTCTCCTCCTCACCTCCTCAATGCTGCAAAAACGTTGTCTTTTTGTTTCTCTTCCTCTACTGGTCCAGAGCTTTGCATTATCGAAACAGCCTGCTGTGCAACAAGCCTGCAGAGACAGACGGACATGGAGACAGAGAGACAGACAGACAAACAGACAGGTCTAAATGTGTCCCTCTGCTGATAAAGGCAGTAAACCACGGCGGCTCCTCAGCGTTATCAGACACACACCTTTGGTTTAGAGCCGCTGCACCTGCTGCTGCTGCTGACCTCAGCTCAGAGGACATGAACACACACCTGTCCCACCTGTCCCACCTGTCCCCTCCGCCCTGCACGGCCGCCTTCCTTTGAGGTTAAACATTTGTGTTGTTCCAGAATTCTGCATAGTGATGTTGTTAACCTGGAAAAACCCCCAAAGACACACCCTCACATGTCTCATGTTTCAAACCAAACCACGGTTTGTGCAAAGTTCTACTTGTTACCAGAAACTATCTGTCCGTGACGTACAGGCTGAAGCAACATGGCGTGTGGCGAGGACGGCTGCTGTTCACACAAAACACAAACGTAGGATTTGTCTCCCATTGCCTGATGCACATTGTAATGAATGAAATGCAGAGGAGAGCGTCTGTTGACTACGATGGTTATTCATTTGTGCTTCAGAACGTAACCGGCGTGAAGCAATTTAAATAAAAATGTGTTTCTCTCATTCACAGCAGAGCACCTCCACTCGCCCATTCTCTCTCTCTCTCTCTCATTCTCTCTCTCTATTTCTCTCTCTCTCTCTCTCTCTCTCTCATTCTCTCTCTCTCATTCTCTCTCTCTATTTCTCTCTCTCTGTCTCTCTCTCTCTCATTCTCTCTCTCTATTTCTCTCTCTCTGTCTCTCTCTCTCTCTATTTCTCTCTCTCTGCCTCTCTCATTCTCTCTCTCTCTCTCTCTCTCTCTCTCTCTCTCATTTGCCTAACTTTACTTCTAATCTCATCAAACAAAGAGCGATCCTCTCCTCTCGTCCTAAAACGATCCTAATTGATAACAGAGTTCTTCCTTGTTGGTTTGAACCCATCAGCGACGGGCGTCCCTGTAAACCTCATCCCCAAAGGTCCTGCACTCTCAGAAAGTACAAACCAGGGCCTTTTTTGTGGGGGGGGGGGGATTGTCTCCTGAACTTAATTCAAGCTCCTTGAGGTTGAACCGCAACGGGTTCCTCAACCGGTTCTCCACTGCGATCACTAGAGTGTGTTTCATAGAGCGTAGCTTCATATGTATCTGACATCCTCTAATGTTCTCTGCTGTCCTGCAGTCGTTCATGGATCTGCAGAAGACGGACTGCTTGTGTTTCATCTCTTGTCTCTGGGCTTCATCCACTTATACCTGCAGTCTGCATGTCGCCTGATACCAAACTGTGGATCACAAAAACAAAACAAAACCGACACATAATCCCGGTGTAATGCAATGTGAGGAATGTTTCCACAGGCTGCATAAATGTGTGTGTGTGTGTGTGTGTGACTCAAACACACACACACACACACACACACAGGAGGAAGGTTAACGCGGTGAATAGTGCTTCGTGCGGCGGCGGTATGTGCGGAGGCGGAGGTTGGGCTTCCCGCCTGTCAGCGAGCTGTCAGGTGATCAAACGGCATTTCCTCTGGAGGTGTGAGGAGGTCAAACAAACCCTCTTTACCTGTCCTCTACCTGCAGGAGGTCACGTCACTCCGAGCTTCAGCCGCCCGCAACGCCGGCTCGGGTCGCCATTTCTGAGGAAAGTGATGACGTCGTCACCTTGAGCATCTTAAACGCTGCATATATATATATATATATATATATATATATATATATATAACAATAATATTACATAGGAAATGTAAAGTGTATAACAGAGGCTTCGTTTACACAAGATGTGAGTAATTACCAATTGCCAATTAACTTTTAGATGCTTTAGAAACAGGAGGTCATATTTTCATAATTTTGGCATCGACTTGGAGCCGAGGTTTGGTGTTTGGTGACTTCCCTACATTTCAGCAGACACACACGTACGTAGAATGTTTTCTCTCTAAAGCGTGAACAGAATACGGTTCTTTATTTGAGCAAATAGGGCCTCCTGCTCCGTCGAACGCTGCCAAAGTCTCCGTTAAGAAACAGTGAATTCAGTGAACATGTTACGTTATCATTTGAAGCTGCTCTTTTGTTTTGTGTGTGATGCGTTTCAGCAGCCGACACTCACGATGACTGGAGCTTAGCTTCCAGACGCTGATCCACATCACAGACCGTCTGATAGCTCACCTGACACAACCTGAGCCTCTAGTTCTCTGCAGCCCTTCACTCCCCCCTCCCCCCCCCGATGAGCAATGGTGATCCAGGAATGAAAGCACGTTTGAATCCCCGTTTGAACTGTAGAGTGAATCAGAAGCGACGTCGTTGGTCCTCCCCCGCCTCCCCGAGCTCTCTCACCTGAACAACAATGCATTTCCCTTCACGCTGCCGGGCTATTGAAGGATTGGAAAACTAAGACAATGCGAGAAGATGATCGTCCAACGCCGTAGTGGAAAGACCACACAGGCAAGCCGCGACAGGACCGTCTAAAGTTGACTCTTTTGTCAGATAAGAGCTCTGCTCAGGTCTGTTTGCATTCTTCAGGACGGGGCTTGTAAACGTTCCTATGGCAGCTGGCTCAGCCCTCGGCCTCTTTGTGTGCCGTTGTGAAGCACACAGAAGCTCCGGGTGAAGGCGATACTCCTTCCTGAAGACGCATACATCCTCGCAAGACGGTAGCTCCGGAGTCCTAAAGAAAGAAGGAGACGGAAGTCAGAAAGGGGGAAGTCAGGGATAAGAAAAGAATAAACGCAGCCAGTCGTAGAGAGAGGAGTAGCTTCACTCATCAGCAGAGCTTCTGTTTGATTCTGAGGCTACGAGTTCCACTGAATTCCCAGCTGAAGCTCTTGTCAGCCGGCTCGTGCGTTCGTCCCGGAGTTCGGCGCTCGTCTTTGTCCCTTCCTGATGATGAAGAAAGAATTCACTAAACACTTCACCTTTGACTCGCAAAGCCAATTTTTAAGTCCAAAATGTGGGAAACACGTCTTGCTCCAGTGTGCGCGTTCTCCCCGTTGACGTGTGCGGCGTCGTTAAAACATTATTAACAAGATACAAAGAGAAAGGCGAGGTGGAACCGGAGGGTCGGGACGGCGTCCTCAGCCGTGAGCTAACCCCGTGGGGCACGCTCACGTGCACTCACATGCACGCTCACGTGCACTCACATGCACGTGCTGTCGGCCCGGCTACGTAAACGAAGCGTAGAGGACCTCGGAGGGAGACGTTACTCCTCTACTCCTTTCATTACGAATAGATCTTTGCTGCTATATGAAAGCTCTGAGTTGTACATTCAGCTTTGACATAATAAAGAATCCCTTCACTTGCACACGGCGTACATTTGGAAAAGAACATAGCTGGAGCTGGAGCTGAAATCAGATCGGCTGTAAACGGTGGAATGAAGAGTGAAAGGGAGGCAGGCAGGCACACGCTGAGCTGCCCTCGCCTGCAGCGCTGACTCAGGACTTCTGACGATGACGCGGCGAGTCTGAATATTTCACGTCCGCTCGCATCGTGGAAAACGCAGTCGTCGGAGGCTCGGTTACTTTAATCACCAGGGAGGGAGGTTACTAATGTGCAGGAATTTGTATCAGTGGGATGGGTGCAGAGACACACGCGTCATGGAAATAAAACAAGGCTGCATCATAATAACGTTCAAAAGAGAACCCAACATGTTTCATATCTAGAGTCCTCACTTACAGTCTGGTGCCTCCTCCTTCCTCAGCTTAAATACTTTACCTTCTCATATTTTGGATGGCAGCCGGAGTGTTTGAAGTGCTCGTAAACGGCGGCATCGTATCTGCGGCACATATCAGATCCGGTTGTGTAGACTCGAGCGGGGCTCTTGTTTAGTCTGTGCTCCGCATTAGAGGCCCCAGCAATGTGAGATGGGACTTTATCTCCTGCCTGAATTTTCATAATCCTTCAAAACATTCAACTGCAGAATATGAAAACAGGTTTTAGACGTACTCATCCATCTCCAAAGGAAAAAAGTCAAACGTGTGCAGAAGAGCTACACAAACTTGTGCCGATGCACACTGGACTCCAGTGACTGCCGTGAAAGTGTGTACGGCCATTCATGATCCCCAGAGGATACGTGTGAAGTGGTCGCTTGACTTTTCCTCTAGAGCCACCATGAGGTTGACGTTTGTGTTTGAAATATCTCAACATTTACTGGATGCATTGGTTCAATATGTGGCACAGCCGTTCATGATCCCCAGAGGATGAACCCCTCTTAATTTGGTAACTATTCCAAAAGCGTCACCGTGACTTCGATTTTTGTCGTTTTCAGTGAAATACCTCAACTTTGATTGAAGTTAGCGTTTAGTACATTTAGTACATTTGGTACATTTAGTACATTTAGTACATTTGGTACATTTAGTACATTTGGTACATTTGGTACATTTAGTACATTTAGAACAGTCTAACCCGAGAGACGAGAGCATGCCGGTGGATTGTTTCCCATACTTCCTTATCGCTGCTGATAAGAGCCGTCATAAAGGGATGAACACAAGAGGGTTGTGTCTGTTTGCAGGCGTGTGAATGAATCATATGTACACAAGTATGTGCAAAGTGTGTGTGTGTGTGTGTGTGTTGGTCTGCACCTGCTTCCCTGGGAGGAAACATCTGCTGCAGGGTGTCAGAGGCCACCTGTCTGCCTCCGTCCCAACTGACCAGCCTGCAGAACCGATCTCTTGTCTGCCGCAGGCTGAAGCTGCAGCCGGACGCTGTGCGCGGAGAGAAACAGCTGTCTTGTTGGACCGTCCGCGTGGCCCGCCAACCCGAGACGTCCACTGAATGTGGAAGCAACAGGAAGTCTTTGTCTGCATGCTGGAAGTAACAGACCGACAGGGTCTTAATGCATGTTGGAGTTCTGAAATGTAACTTTCCACTCTGGAAATGGTCTGAAACGAGGCAGGATGACCCCAAAAATATCCCAAAAAGCACAACTGACTTTACATTAATTAACTCATTTCAACGTTCATCTCTTTTTTTTTAGTGGCTATCACTACTTTGGTCCTGACAGAAACATCTCAACATCCTCCAGATGTTTTGGCACTAAATCTTGCACACATGTTCATGGCCCCCAGAGGATGGATCCCACTGACTCTCGTGATCCCCTCACTTTCCCTCTAGCGCCACCATCAGGTTAACATTTCACTTTGTGCGACGAACAACATCCTCATGCTGTACGTTCATTTTACTGCCAATTGGCAAATGTTAGCTTGCTAACACCAGCTGAAGCACTTAAAGCAATGCGCCACCTACATTTTGAGTATCATGCTCAGATTGATTTACAATGTTTTGGCAAAAAAAATGTCAAAAAACCCGATGTATGCCCATAGAAACTCCTCAAATCAAGCCGTCGTCGTCCACCTTTAAGCTATGTGAGTTCCATAGCCTTATGTGTTCGTCAAAGTATGGCTAAATACATAAAGTTAAATACGGCTAAGTGTTAGTTAGGTTTCTTGTCCGACGAGCTTTTAAACGTATTACCACAGAAGCCCAAAGTATGTGGGCCAGCAGAGCGCCATCGCTCCGAGCAGCTTTCCGTCATTTCCAGGGAAATACTTGATCGACGATTGCGTTTTCCTCAAAATCTTCATTCGCTTTCAGTCCGTTCCGTTCGTATCGATGTCTTTTATTCTCTCCGTTTAGCTGCTGCTCTCACGTCTCACAACCCAGTTTATTATAAGAAAAATGAGAAGAGTCAACCTGAGAACGCTGAGCTGCTTGTTCTCATTAAAACGACCTTCCTCACACGAGACACAGGTGTCTTGAATGATGCTCATGGAGGTTGTGTTCCAGGTCGGAGACCCGTGGAACTGAGCGGTTCTGATTGATCTTCCTCCTGAGATTCCTTCAGTAATCCGTGAACATATCTGCTCCGTAGCTGTGGTTTAGATATTCATGTAACGCCTTGAAGTCATGGAAGTCCTCTTGACTGTTGAGTGTTGACAGATGTTGTTTCTTGGTGTGCGTGTGTGTGTGTGTGTGTGTGTGTGTGTGTGTGTGTGTGTGTGTGTGTGTGTGTGTGTGTGTGTGTGTGTTTATTGTGTGATATTCAAACTGTCAGACACGAACGCTCTCCGTGGAATAAATTAAGTTTTATCTGCAACAGAACATCAATCCAGTTGCTGTATGCTGTGTTTTTTTAAGTTGTAAGACCGACAAGGTGTCTTCAACACAGTGCAAAACAATAGACCCATATTCAAATGTGCAATAAAATATAAAATATAAAACATAGGTCCACAGTGGAATACAAACCATGTCAGGAGCGAGACCATTCAGTAAAGAATCTACGCATCAATTCTAAAAACTAACAGGAAGACAGTTTTCAGATCAGTTGAAAAAAGGAGGGAAAGAACTACAAATCCACCGAGATAATGTGTGTGTGTGAGTGTGTGTGTGTGTGTGTGTGTGTGTGTGTGTGTGTGAGTGTGTGCGTGTCGCTGAGTGGTCGGTAGAGGGCGCTAACAGCCGTGTTTCCTCTGCTCACAGCTCAGCTGTCCTCCACTAAAACACAAAGTGTGTGTGTGTGTGTGTGTGTGTGTGTGTGTGTGTGTGTGTGTGTGTGTGTGTGTGTTCACGGGCCACATTCATTTGTTATATTCTGTTGATTTGAATCCTCTGAATTATAATTCTGCATAAAAACCTGCATCAGAAAAACGTATTCTAACTTTGATTTATTAGATTTTGTCCTAATAAATCAAAGTCATAATAAATGTCTTTGATGTATTTCACTCATTGCAGCGTACGGAGTCACGTGTGTTTGTGTGAGTGTAATACAAACACAAATACCAGCTCCTGTGTGAGAAAACTTCCACCACAGCTCCATCAGCGGTCCTCCCCTCTCCCAGCCCCTCCTCTCGATTGGCTCTCCGCGGGACGAACGGTCCACCGTGATTGGTCCACGCCGCTGTCCTTCATCTCGTGGGGGGGGGGGGGGCGCGCCCCTTCTTTGGATTTTGGCAACAGAGACGCGCCGCTGCTCTCCTTCTCTGCTGTTTAGTGCGTCGAGCGTTGGAGGGAAGTGGAGTTCGCGCGTCTCGTAGTGCGTCCGTGGACCAGAGAGCAGCAGCAGCAGCAGCAGCAGCAGCAGCAGCAGCAGCAGCGGTGCGCTCTTCCTCCTCCAGAGCCGCAGCCATCCCGGGGAGCAGCCCGCACCGTGCACGCCTCGGACACCGGGAGGAGGGACACTGCTCTTCTTCTGCGTTCTTATTTTCCGACGGATTTGAGACATACATGTTCTTTTCATTTCCCCGATGGTAACCAAGACCGCGCAGCCGGAGACATGTGGAATAATCCGGGGACAGCGCGCCGCGCCTCTCTAGTGTGTCTGCTCCTGACGCTGTGGGCTGAGGTGAGAACTTTAATCTCAGAGGGGGTGAGGAGGTTATCGATGGTGCGTTCACGTATCAATCGACTGGAAGTTTGTTTTGGATGGGGGGGGGGGGGGTTAAGTTCCAGCTTTAATTGAATTGCCTGCTCGAATCATGTGATCTCAGGATTTCTAAATTCACGCTTCCTTCTGGGAATGAAGTAAAACGCATCTGCTGTGTGATGCGGTGTCGGTATTAAATATATCAGCTGCTGCTCAGCGACGTAAACCGTAAAGTTCTGAAGACACGGCTGGGTCAAGGTTCTGTCTTTAAAGTTACATCTCCAAATGGAGAGTGCTTTACGCGCTTTACGCACCTCATTTGGGTGAAATGGTGTTTGCAGCGCAGCTTCACCTGCATGTTGATTTTCTGTAACAGGTCGTTAGACGTCAGGTCCTGAATAGTTCGGCTCTGTTCGTCTTTCTCAGTCAGAAGTCTCCACTGGGACTCAGACTGCAGCGGGTCTCGGTCTGATATGCAGAGGGAGCTAAATTGGAGCGTAGGTCTCGTTACGCAGCCCCTGAAGTTCCGCTGTGCCAGAATGTACAGTAGTGCGGGCTGCAGAGTGTCTGCACGCTGCAAATAATACGCCCCACTTCCCCCTTACATCTTAATCAAGTGCTTGAACATTTGACCCAAACCCGTCCAGTCCCTTAAAAAGCAGCAGTAGACCCTAAAGGAAGGAACCACAAAATGTCTTTAGAAGAGCGTCTGAATGGACCCTGCAGTGTAAACACAGTCCGTCTCACTCACCGTGTCTTCTCTCCAGGTGTCTCGGTCCACCGGGTACTTCGAGCTGCAGCTGATTTCGGTGAGAAACCCCAAAGGGCAGCTCCTGAACGGCGACTGCTGCGACGCGGAGAAGAGCGCGGCGGAGGGCCACTGCGGCGCGGACGAGTGCGACACCTACTTCAGAGTGTGTTTAAAGGAATACCAAACGGAGGTCACGACCAACGGACAGTGCACCTACGGCTCGGAAACTACTAAGGTTATCGGTGGGAATACTTTTCAGTTCAAGGGCGGACAGAAAACCGGACAGAACCGGAACAATGACGCCGGGAAGATCACCATCCCCTTCCAGTTCGCCTGGCCGGTAAGTGGATCTTAGCGGCGCGTGAACAGGTGGAGAGATTCACCAGTGTCATGTAAAAGATGCTTTCATGTTCATAATCCTCCACGGTGTGTTTTAAAGAGTAGAGTTATCAGAGGGACTTTGGTTGTTAGTATTTTGGCACATTTTGGCGCAGTTGTCAGTCTGCGTGCCGCTCATTCTTGCCTCTCTCGCTACGTGATCAGACGCCTCGTGAGGGTTATCGCATTGCTCTCGTGGAGCTTTTTTTTGAGTGAATGTCTGTGCGTTTCTGATGGAGCCAAAGCCCATGAGCGCGCGTGACGCATGGCTTTTACGCACAGCGACGGTGCAGCTTGATGAGTTACTAAACAAGCTGCTGTTCGTTACAGAGTGTTTTGGGGGGGGGGGATTAAGAAATGGCAGGTAACTTATTATCTAATCCAAACAAACAGCGCAGCCAATCAGAAGCTGCGCCAGCGTGGGAAACGGGAACAGTCGTGAATGTCGGAGCTTTATGAGAGCCGCTGTTCCTCTCAGAGATCCGTATCAGCGAGCTGTGATGGTGTGTGTGTGTGTGTGGGGGGGGGGGGGGTGACGTGCCAAAGGAGGAAACGTCACAGGTTTGATTCCCACAACAGCTGAGCGAGCTGTCAAAATAAGAGTCCTACCGGAAAAGAGCAGCAGAGATGATGCTGCTCATCATCATGTAGTTATTGTAGCTCGTCAATCAAGAGAAAAGCAGTTTATGACTCTTTAGATAATCATTTACTAAAGTTACACTGCAACAGTTTCCATCCCACCAAGTCCTGTTGTTTCACTGAGATGTGAACACGTTACAGAAGCTTGTCTGAAGTATTGTCTTGCTTGCGGTGAAGCAATCTGTGTAAAGGTGATATATATATAAAAACAAGTCCAAAAGGACTTCGGACACGTGGACCTTTTGAGTGTATGAAGAACAAATACAACATAAATCCTGGTAGCTCCTCCGGTTTAAGGATCCGCTCTTATTCTCTGCTTCATATGAACGTAATATTTGATCGGATGAAATAAGCAGTTTGAGGCCTTCTGGGAATGTGTGATGTGGATGTTTGTTTGACCGCTTGTGATTTGAAAATCAGCGCCCGCACAGATCTGAACTCGTTCACCGCGGACGGCCGCACGTATCGGCTGCTTTGTGCTCGGCTGGCTGGCCTGACCCCTCCATTCATCACTCCTCATGGTCAGCTGTCAGCGGAGGGGAAGATGGAAGTAGTAAGTCGGGGGCCCCGCGGGCGGATTGGGTTACCACTAAGTTGTGTGTGACACAGGCGGCGGGTATCGGTGTCACCAACTACTCAAACAAGTGAAGATCCTCGGTCAATCTGGGCCGGGGGATGCCTTTACCTCGCCGCCTCTCAGGTTCACGCTCTATCCGTTATTGGGTCATTGTCTCGCTCGGCGTGTGTGGGGGTCAGTACTTTCCACTATGCGTGTGTGTGTGTGTGTGTGTGTGTGTGTGTGTGTGTGTGTGTGTGTGTGTGTGTGAGAGAGAGAGGGTATCAGTGTTCAGCAGCTTCTCCTGATGAGGTTGAAGCAGCTGAAGGCTTTTTAAAAGAAATGTCATCACACCTCGCGCTGTTAAATCAGTTCTCTAGACGCCTGCTAAAGGTTTCACCGGTGGTTAAATATGTGGCGTGTGGCCCTCTCTGTGCACCGCCACCACTGCACTATTATCATAATAATAATCAACTTTATTAGTGCAGCACAAAGGGCTTTGCAGTAAGGGAAGATGGACGCAGAATGAGCTCAAAAACAAACCTTCAGCCGTTGGAATATGAGACTAACTCTGAAAGTTTGGCGTCTTTGTGCACATTTTATATTCAGTACCAACGAGCACGCAGCCCGGTCTCCATTACACCGCAATCATGTTTCAGCCAATCAGAGCGTCTTCCCGATGCGTGACCTCACTGCAGCTCTTCTCTCAGAACACACGTCCAAATCCACCAACCACCGATACCAGTAACATGAATACAATAACACATGTGAAGCTGTTACCCATGTTTGCAGCAGTACAGTGCATAGGATGCTTCAAATCCTAAAAGACAACATGAATAGAATGCATAACTTCATTGAGGTAAAACTGTGAATGTGTGACAACAATCTTTAATTAGCATTGAATGAAACTGGAACCAGAGACTGTTTGGCATTCTTTTCTTGAAGGGTGACTCTGATCAGTCACTTGAATCCGGTCGTCGTCGTCGTGTTGCAGTTCAAACACTGACGTGTAGAGCATCCTGTCAACCCCGGAGGAGGGATTCCTCCTCCTCAGACAGAGCAGGTCGTCCACATAGAGGGACGTCTCCTCCTCCGTCCACACATCGATCAGAAGGCCGTGAAAGACGACGGACGTCTCACTCTGCTCAGACGTTACGAGGCCAAACGCAGACCTCCTCCTGCCACAGACAGCGCTGACAGTCACTGACGCAGTGTGTGTGTGTGTGAGTGTGTGTGTGTGTGTGTGTGTGTGTGTGTGTGTGTGTGTGTGTGTGAGTGTGTGTGAGTGTGTGGCCTGTAGCCTCTGGTGCTGCCATAGTGGACTCCTTCCATCGGCCCCAGTAATCTGGGCCACTGGTCCTGACATGAATTAGCTGCAGAGAAAAAAAAGCTAAAATAAAAGAAGAAGACATTGTTCTGCTCTGTGCTCCGCCCATCATTTCCCCTTCATGTTCAGCCCTCTGGCTGTTTGGGTCTTTAGTGACATCTTTCTTTTTCATTGAAGGGACGAGGGGGGGGGATTGACTGATGGAGTGAGGGATGATGATGGGGAGGAGAGAGAGGAAGCAGCCCCCTTTTCAAAATAGAAAAACCTCCACCCGGCCTCCTTGTGAGGGTTCTGTCACAAGGGAAGAGTATTTTTAGGATGCAGAAACTTTTTTTTTTTGACAGCAAAAAAAACAAGCATTTACTTCTTCTCCTCTTCCTCCTCTGCCTCCTCCTCCTCCTCCTCCTCCCCCATCTCACCCAAACCGTACCCTCTCTCCCTCTCTCCTTCTGGGGTATTTTTAGAGCGGCTGTCCTCCCCTCACCCCTCTTGTGAGTAAATCAAGGATCAAGGGTGTGTACTCCTTCAGTTTCATGGCCCGTTTCTTTACTCCCCCTCTGCCAGCATTCCCCCTCAGCCTGGCAGATCTGAGAGGACAGAGGTGGAACAGCTGTTGTTTGGAGACCTCCTCCTCCTCCTCCTCCTGGAATAAATGTTTTAGTGAAACAACATTAGGAGAACAGGCTATGATTACAGCGTTGACGAAGCAAAAGATCAGCTCACCCGGAGGAGTATCGGTGAGCAATCACAAAGTGCAATGTTGGATGTCTCCGTCTCCTCCCGTCCTGCCCCCGATGCCATCACTGCCGGTCGGCTCGTTTGGCTCGTTTGGCTCATTTGGCTCATTTGCAGAGTGCGTCTTTGGCGCGTACGCTCCTCCACCGGGAGCTCCTCTCGGTTTGGTGACCGCCTTTAATGGTTGATTAGTTTTGGGGGGAGGAAGGAGGAGGAGGAGAGGGTTGGGCTGTGTGTTAGGTGAGCGGAAGAGATGATGCGGTACGTTTGGTGTCTCGTGGTGATGCTGCAAAAATGGAAAAAGGACCCCATAAAAAAGTTCTATTTTTAAGGCCTACACATGTCAACCAGTTGTGCAACAACAGAACCAGATGCTGCGACTAAGTGAAACCATGATGTCTGATTTAATGAAGACCGCTCAGCAATGTCTCCGCTCCTCCCCATGATGTGCAGATGTTAGCGTTAGCTACGTGGCTACATGGCGGGTAGACGCTGACGAGTAGGATCAGTCGACTCCAGACTGGGAGTGCAAAGTAAAGATATTATGATCTCTACTTGTACAGCTACCAGCTACTCTCTGACGTTGTGTGTCAGTGAGTTTGAACAGACTTCATTGGCAGCAGGACATGGTTCTCCTGTTCTTCATGCATACGTGACTTTGGAGCTCCACAGCTTTTGTCTCGTGAAGCATGTTGGTTGACCCGGAACATGTGTCTCTCTGTAAAACAACAACAACAATTCACCCCCGTCTCTCTGCTCCGTGTGTCTCTATTAAGCCCGAGAAGCCTGCAGCAGGCCTCAGCAGGGCTCTGTGCGCGTGTGTGTGTGTGTGTGTGTGTGTGTGTGTGGTGGTTAACTGCGGTCGGGACGAGTCTGCTCGTCTTTCCCACGCTGTCGCTGGATTCCGCGTCAGCTGACCTGCTTCTGAGGCGTGTTCAATGAGCGATTAGCTGCTCGGTCTGTGCGAGCTGATCGATTGCTGAGGCTGCTGGTGGTTTTGGTTTAGTGTGTGTGTGACTGATGTGTGTGTGTGTGTGTGTGTGTGTGTGTGTGACTGATGTGTGTGTATGTGTGTGTGTGTGTGTGTGTGTGTGAGTGTGTGTGTGTGTGTGTGTGTCGGGACATAAATATGTTCTCACAGTTACATTATGAGGCACAAAAAGCAGGTCCACACAAGATAAACCACATGGGTTAAAGCTTCAGGTGTAAGTCTGCAGAGAATGAATGTGAGTCAGTGTTGTTAAAACTATGAGTGTGTGTGTGTGTGTGTGTGTGTGTGTGTGTGTGGAAGCTGTACCCATGCATCATATTGATGCTGATATGATATTTACTAGCAGTCAGTTGAATTAATCTTCATCCCAACAAGTCAAAATCTGGTATTTCAGCAAAGTTGTGACAAATTCTGATTAAAAAAAAAGCTCAATGTTGACCTCAGAAGTATAGTATAAAACTAAAGGTCCACTTACTAGATCCTTTACTGATCTTAAAGTGCAAGCCAACACAGAAGAGAAGTACTATAGAAAGAATTGCAACGTCTATCATGTGATATGGAAGCCACGACGTCTCATTTGTCTTTTTATTTGCATTGTTTGTATGTTGCCCTTCAATCCGTTGACTTGTATGTATTCGGTGGAGGTGTGTTGCTTGGCGGGGGGGCGATGGCGTTGCTCCACGTTCTCCAGTCCTTGAACATCTCTGGAAAGAGGTTCCACACAAAATCTCTCCGACGTCAAGACCGTCAGATTAGTGAACGTTAATGGTGACTCGTTAACGGAGTAATACTGGCAATGCAAAGGAGGTCGACCTCACCGCCGCGATGCCGTAGCTCTTTTACATCGACTGTGAATAAGAAGTGGACGTGGTCATCGTGACGTCACCCGTTGCTTTGAAGCCTCGATTTCAACGTTTTGGCCGTCGCCATCTTGTTTCTTTTGCAACCAGAAGTGACGCCAGAGGGAGGAGCTAAGTACAACCGAACGCTGAATAAGAAGTAGAGTCATTTTCTCCTAGACTACTATACGTCCAGAGCAGTCGCCCCCTGATGGACACTAGAGAGAATGCAGCTTTAAACACACTTGCCGATCCTACGAACCAATCGGATTGCTTTATTTCAGCGACTCGTTTTCCAACACGCTTAAGATCATGACCTCTTCACTGAAGCGTCAGTATCCCTGCTCCTCTAGTTCATCCTACACTGAGCACTGATTTAGAACCGGAGCTTAAACTCGCACTATGTTTGAGATGTCCTCATATACAGTTTCAATGGACACCTGCCAGCCAATCGGGGACGAGTATGTTTCCGTAGCCGTGGTATATTATTGAATCATCGCCAAGCTGCCCGTGTGCAGCATGTACAGATCAGTTTCACGTGTGTTGGACTGCACATGAACTGCTCTGTGACCTTTATTACACCTGTTATTAGAATAAGCGTCCCGTCGTGATTTTGCGTCCAGCTCGTTTCGCTGCGTTTGTCTCTTCAGAATGTGGCCGAACTCTGCAGACGTCCTCTAACTCCCGCTGAGATCCACCTCCAGATCCGGTTTCGCCGAGCCGATGGCGATTTTGTTCTGCGTGCGTTTACACCGTTTTTTTTCTCCTCGCTCAGATCAGAGATCCACTTTCAGATTACAGGTGTGAATGTGTGTATCGTCGCGATGCGTGTGGGTGTGTGTGTGTGTGTGTGTGTGTGTGTTTAGGTCGTGAGCACTGAGGTAATTAAAGCACGCGGCTTAATTTCCCACTTGACTCCCGGTAGTTGCTCACCGGGCTAATGGAGCTCAGCTGGACCTCACTGAGAGGGAGGGAGGCGTTTTGAAGGCGGAGGAGTGCATGATGGGAAATAAAAAACAGAGCTCCTTTGTTGATTGTCTTCATCTCCTGACATCTTCACGGATCTCTTGTTTGTCTTCGTCCGTCTTTGTCTCTCGGAGCACTCGCCGAGGGGGAAAGACCCCTGTAGCTACATGTTTCTCGTTAGCTTGTTGTGCTAGCTTTGAGCGTGCTGTCGCACCGGCGGTTTGCTTTTCTTTGGTGCGAATGCGGAGTGGGAGAAGATCTTCTGTGTTGTACTTTTTTGCAGCGTTCAGGCTCTCCTCGTGAACCGAACGTCCACGGAGCCAGAAGCAGAGTTCAGGGAACGTTCTTCCCTTCCCTAACATTCCTCTCACGGACCCTGACTCATCATTTGGCTTTTCCAAAAGTATGCTGAAGAGATCAAAGAGGGCAAATTTAAGAATTCATGCAGCATTCTTCTTCTTCTTCTTCTTCTTCTTCTTCCGTACGTTGCTGCACGTCACGCAGCCTTTCCTAACCGGCCTCTCCGGAGGGACCGGGTGAGGGTTCAAGCAGGGTTTCTCAACACATCTGGGACCAGAATCTCTGTCAGTGACCTCAGTTACCCAACCGGCCACTTCATGGAGAAACCCCCGCAAAACACTCTCACACACTTTCCTCTCATCCACAACGTCTGAGATGACATCCACGCTGCTCATTAGATGTGTGGAATGGGATGAAGTGGACGCTCTGGGTTGATGTTTGGTTTTATGTTTCATCAGCAGAATAAAAGAGCAACTTTTTATAATTCACCCAAAACTCACTTTTACTGAACGAGCATGAACGGTGCCGCTGTCGTTACTAGTTCTCCTCCTTTGAGTTAAGATCGTTTTTTTTGTCAATTGACCCTTCGCTAAGCCCCGCCCCTCGAAAAACGCAGACTAGCCAATCGCATCGGCCAGCTCCGACCTGGGGCTCGACATCTCTCCGCCTCTCTCGTCGGTGGTCTCGGATGGTCTTCATGTTCAGGCGTTGGTGGGTTTGGAGCTCGTCGTAGTGATGCTCAGAGAGGTTGAAGGAGAGACTCGTTTTATAGCGACAGCAGCGAACTGGTCTCTCTCCCTCCACTCCCTCGTCTTCGACATGAAAGACTTTCATTTGCTGCCGGGTGCAGGAGGGACCGCTCGGTCGGATCACTGACGAAGGAGCCGGTCGGGGGGGTTTTCCCACGGCGTGGGTATCACTTTCCCGGCGGCGGCGCTGTGGAAACGAGGACCGCCTTAACCTCTTTGTCGCCGCACCTTTGAGGGGGAACAATGACTTTATGCCTCGGCCTTTGTGCCCAGATATTGAGTTGGAGGGAGGAGGGGCGGAGCAGAGAGAGATGGAGGTAGGAGGAGGGCAGGATGTCAGGAGTGGAGTAGAGAGCGTTTTGCAGAAGGCCTCTCCGGGGTGCAACGTGCTAAATCTGGGTATTCACACCTGCTTCAGGTGTTCTCGCCTCACGTGGAGCTCTGAGTTGTTCTCGGACGAGGATGAATATTCACGATCCATCAACTGGTGGTTTTTCCCGAAAGAGAGAGTCCCGGTCCACCCGATGTGTAGATGTGTCGGCGCTCTTCAGAAACTAGGGCCCAGAGGAGCGTGGAGTAATCTTTCAGGGCATCACACGTTCTCCAAACACCCATAACCGAGTCAGAGGATCAGAGAACCTCGCTGTGGTGTTTCCACGCTCATCTCTCTGATCTGTTCTCTTCTTCACTTAGCTCCAGCTAAGCATTTCAACGCTCCAATGAGCAATTTCGACGGTTGGGATTGCGCTCGTTCCTCTGGGATCCTCTCCTCTGTGTTTCGTTATGTTCCTCCTAACTGTCCCTCTCGTCATGAAGCACAGATCAAAAGCGTGAAAGCACCTTTTGTGACTGCGTGCACCTCCAAGCACACGCTGCCCCATAAACCAGTCTGAGATCCCGAGCTAGGAGATGAGCGACTGTGATACGAGGTTTTAAAGTAGTGAAGGATGAGACGTCTCTGAGCGCAGTGGTTGAGCGTCGGCAGCATCTGATTACAGATGCGCGGTGTTTCAGATTGTATCTGTGACTTACTGAGATCTTTGTTTGAAGCACTTTCAATGTGAAGAACAAACAGAAACACGTTAGAAAAACCTCACCTTGCTGTGTATCCGTGAGCGTAATCGCTGGATCAGAGGACTCGCTAATGGATTTAAGGCGGTATTTTCTTCCCTTCACGCGCTTTCCTTTAAAAGACGAATCCTCAGAATTCCTCTCCGTCGTAACCTGGAGCGACACAAATAGATTTCCACGCGTTTGGTGTGGGAAAAAAAGAAGTGAATTGGGTCATTTTCCCACTCTGCAGCTCGGTACAAAGACCTGATTAGATTAGCTTTGATTAGATTTGCCGTCTGAGCGAGGCCTCCTGTGGGGGGGGGGGGGGGGGGCTCCTTAGAGAGAGGAGGTGGTGTCGGTGGAGGGGCGGTGGGCTCGTTCTGTTAATAATGTGCTAAATTAACCATCCTGGCTCCTCTCTGCCGGGAGCGACATGTTTTATTCATGTCAACAGACTAACAGGTGTGACCTGACAGGTGTTGCCGCTGCTTTTTTTTTTTCCCCTCCCTTCGTCTTCCTCTGATCACAACTCGAGAAAAGTTGTTAATTGGGTTCTTTCTCTATTCCCCGCTGCTGTGAAAAATTCAATTAAAGGAACATCCTTCTCTATTTTAATCCTACCTGAAGGTGTAAAGCTCTGCTCTGGAACATCTGACGTCGGGGACAGGAAGTGGAGCAGTTTTCAGAATAAACTTCGCTTCGCAAACGGTCGCAAGCCGTTGATCTGTGTCGTTGATAACTGGACTTTCAACGGTATTCACTTCGTCTGTAATCTTCGTCCAGTAGCCTCTTCATGAACACCACCGGTACTAAAACCATCAAAGTATAAACGCGCAGCGCTAACGCTCCAAAGTCAGATTTAACGAGGTTAAACTCGGCAGACGAAGTGCAGCAGATTAAATCTTATTAGCATGTGTAGAAGCCATCATGAAGCAGCTCCAGCCTGCGCCGAATCCTCAGTAGAGCTCCGAGTTGCCGGCGGCTGTTGAAGCCGTAATTTATTCATTGAACAGGTGAAGGCGGCGAGGGAGTGGGCCGGCTTCTCCTCGCCTAATGAAAACTCAAATCCCTCTGACTCCTGTAAATTGGTTCGGAGGTGTCAAGTGTCTCCCTCCCACACCCCCACCCACCCCTCCTCCCGTCCTCCTCCCCTCCCATATCACATAGAGTCGACTCCTAAAGTCGTCCCACTGCAGACAGAAGGGACGTGACACTTTGATCCTGCAGGACGCGCACACACACACACACACACACACACACACACACACACACACACACACACACACACACACACACACTGCTCTGAGGCCGTGGGACAGCCCCATCTGTCTGGGAGCCAGCGGCTGTGACATTTAAAATTGATTACAAAGGGAAAGATTGATTATGATAATGTCCACTTATTTTCACTCGTTACAGAGTTATGTGCCGCTCGCTGGACTCATAAATCACGGCCGTGTCATCTGGAGCCGATGTCGTCCTCGGGCTGATGTCTTGTTTTTTTTGGGGGGGCGGGGTCGGGGTCGGGGGGGTTATTAGGGATTGGAACTATAATTTGAAGTCGTTTTCTCACATAAACTCCGGAGATTGTTTCCCTTTTAACACGTGTCCTGTAGCACACAACAGGAGGAGTTTGGTTGTAGTCGAGGGATGACGTCTGGGTGGAGCGTGACACGGATTACACCTCCGTCACATTCACAGGCCGTATATAAGAAGTGGACGTAGTCGTAGTGACGCCACCCATTAGTTTGTGAACAGGAAGTGACCATATCTGGACTGAGGAGGAGTGACGTAGAGACGCCGTATACGTCTCTGGTAGAGACCTGTCAATCAGCGTGTAGCCCCGCCCCTAAAGCATCCCCTGCTTTATGGTGTGTTTGACTCTAAATGTTCCATAATGTACTAAATGAACATCATGCTGTATTGAAGAAGACTGTAGACTAGAGATTGAGACCATAAACTCATGTTTACAATGTTTACTGAGGGAATAAATCAAGAGAGAAGTAGAGTCATTTTAGACTAGACTTCTATACAACCAGAGGAGTCGCCCCCTGGTGGACACTAGAGAGAATGCAGCTTTAACACACTTCCTCATCGGCTTCACATAGCCGGTTCATAAGTTGGTCATAAACGACCAAGCGTCTTGCCGTTCCTTGACGTTCTCTGGTGGGTTTGCCGTCGGCCTTTAGCGGCAGAAGTTCCCGAATCTCGTCGTCTGTCCAGTTAGACATTTCTGTTGGCGCCTTCGCATTAAGGACTCTTCTTCTTCTTCTTCACCCTCGGATGTTTGTTGCCGGCCGCATGAATCCTCTGGAACAATGAGCGCCTCTGTTCACACATGAGCTCGACGGGACACTACACAGACGTTGTACTGCATCGCCGGCAGGGCGAAGTCTGTTTAATGTCCCGATGATTCAGACATACGGCTCCTCTGATTCACGTCTAGATATACGTTCAGGGTGGTTCATGTGTGAAAGGGGCTTAAGTTTGAGATCCTGTTCCACATCTGAACCCAGACTGACCTGGTAGTGAGGACTAAACGTTCTCCATTGATGCGTACTCACATAGGGCAAATAGCATCCCACGATGTATCGTACCCCTACAAAGGAACAACAACGCTCGCTGTCAGATCCCGTAAATCTTGCCGAGCGCTACTGAGCATGTGCAACGCTCACCGTAGAGTGAGTGAGAAGCGAGGCGGCTCACTCGTTGGCTCTTCACTTCTTCCATCATCGATTTTCGGGCGCAGCGATCGTTCTCTCAAGAGTGCTCAGTAGCGATCAGGCCAGTGGAGAGTGTAAAGATAATAATATGCTTGTTTTTGACGCACTGGTATTAGATCGGCACTCTGCATCGGCAAGTTCTGATTCTTGTAGCTGAGTAGTTTTCTGGTGATTAGAATGGGATTTTTTTTCCCCAATTGCTGCCTAAACGGCTCCAAACCTGCATGTTGTGAACGCAGCATGGTTTCATCGTGATTTAGTCTCCAAACTGTGACCTGCCCTAAAAATCTCCGAGCCCCATAAAGCGACCTTTATCGTGGCGTTCGGTCTTCCCTCCGTCTCTAATCTCTCCACTCCGCGAGCTCCCCTGTAATCTCCCCTGCAGCACTCGGTCCCTCCGAAGTCACACTGGGGTCATGGGAACTCACAGCTGCTCGTCCGGCCCCATGCGGTCGACGGACGGCGAGCGCCGTTTCGGTTTGTTTGCTGATGCCCGTGAAAAGAAAAGGGGGGAAAAAAATAGCCCTGCACCTGAAACAATCCAGAGTTTGAGCTCGTCGCCGTGGGACGGAGGAGTCCGTCTCCTCTGCAAAGTAGGAAAGTAGGGCATAGTGTGCCGGCCTGCTGCGCCTTCACACGCAGCATCCTTTGCTTCGAGCAGCTATCAAACCGAAGTATTATCGACAACCCAGCCGTCAGAAGAAAAGTTGGTGTCGTACGTTTCAGCGAACCGCAGATATGTTTCGTATTAACCTGGCATCACGCCTGCAGAAACGCACAGTCACACGTGGTCAACGTTGGGAAATGATCGGTTGGCTTTAGGCAACGAGACCACCTGGTTAAACGCCACGGTTTGTGTAACAAGGTCAATAAATAACGACATTCATATCTATGTTTTCGTAAGCGTGTAATCGCCTGAAACAAAGAACTGTTGTGTGCTTCTGTTAGCTTAGAACGAGCCCTTCACATCTACATTACAGGGCTTTTCTACAGTAGCCCAGAACGGACAAACCAAAGCGCTAGTTGCTAGCGTTTGATGCTACCACATCCTACACACGGTGCCTTTAATGTAAGATACATTTTTAGATAAAATAAACATGAACGAGAACCCCTGAACGCTCTTGATTCCATCATCCCAAGTGTCTCCTCTGTCGCTTGAGTTAAGAGGCACACTGAGTCCAGATCCCGGTGGAGAAGTTCCTCCTATTGGAAATCAATGCATTACCACACAAAAGTGCCCTTGAGCAAGTCATCAAATCCGTGGAGCCGAGGAAAAGACTAACGCACGCCCTCTGGGGTCAATAAAACGCTGATCGACGGAGAACGAGTCCCCGCCTGATCCAGAAGTGACAAAGAGGGAGAACAGGATTTCATTTTTTTTGACTCTGAAACCAGGTTTTCGCAACAAAGCCGATCCGTGGCTGCGCTCGATTAACCAGCCGGGAGCTAATCAGTGACAGCAGCGTGGGAACGGGACCGACTCTCCCTGCGTTGTTCACCTTTTGTGCAAAATACGTGTGTGAACGTTCCCACCGTCTGTTTATGAGCCTCGTTTATATCCCCTGTTCCTGTGCTCCGCATCATGTGTACGTCTGCGTCGAGAAGTTGGCATATCTGAGTTTCTGTATTGGTGTGCACTGTGATAACCTCTGCCCCCCCCCCCCCCCCCCCCCCCCCCCTGTGTTTCAGAGAGCGTACACAGTGATAGTGGAGGCGTGGGACAGAGACAACGGCACACACAGCAATGGTAAGGATCACCAACACTGGTTTTATTTTTCCTGCTCTCCATGCTGAATCATCCTGTTCTTGCAGACAGTAACTGTAACGTTGGTTAAAGACATTTTCTCGCTCCAACGTAGCCCTTAAAGTTCACGGAAAATATAAAACGGACGGATGTCAAAGTCACCAGAACAGCAGCCGTGCAGAA